>NW_027440397.1:0-112878 GCF_031893055.1 Leptodactylus fuscus
TGAGTGTAGCTGGGGCTGAGAATGACGCAGCCATGGGAAAGTTGACAGTTAAGCCTATCTAGTGACAGCCCATCATAGGCTAGCTGGGTGATCTTGCAACTTGTACCATGTCGGAGTTTGATTTTCCCCATAGGGTTTCATTGATCGTGTACTCTTGAGTGCAGCTCGGGCTGAGAAGGTCGCAGCCATGGGAAAGTTGACAGTTAAGCCTATCTAGTGACAGCCCATCATAGGCAAGCTGGGTGATCTTGCAACTTGTATCATGCCGGAGTTTGATTTTCACCATAGGGTTTCATTGATCGCTTACTCGGCAACTTGTATCAAGCAGGATTTCTATTTTCCCCTTAGCGCTTCATTGATCGTGTACTCATGAGTGTAGCTCGGGCTGAGAATGACACAGCCATGGGAAAGTTGACAGTTAAGCCTAACTAGTGACAGCCCATCATAGGCTAGCTGGGTGATCTTGCAACTTGTACCATGTCGGAGTTTGATTTTCCCCATAGGGTTTCATTGATCGTGTACTCTTGAGTGCAGCTCGGGCTGAGAAGGTCGCAGCCATGGGAAAGTTGACAGTTAAGCCTATCTAGTGACAGCCCATCATAGGCTAGCTGGGTGATCTTGCAACTTGTATCATGCCGGAGTTTGATTTTCCCCATAGGGTTTCATTGATCGCTAACTCGGCAACTTGTATCAAGCAGGATTTCTATTTTCCCCTTAGCGCTTCATTTATCGTGTACTCTTGAGTGTAGCTCGGGCTGAGAATGACACAGCCATGGGAAAGTTGACAGTTAAGCCTATCTAGTGACAGCCCATCATAGGCTAGCTGGGTGATCTTGCAACTTGTACCATGTCGGAGTTTGATTTTCCCCATAGGGTTTCATTGATCGTGTACTCTTGAGTATAGCTCGGGCTGAGAAGGTCGCAGCCATGGGAAAGTTGACAGTTAAGCCTATCTAGTGACAGCCCATCATAGGCTAGCTGGGTGATCTTGCAACTTGTATCATGCCGGAGTTTGATTTTCACCATAGGGTTTCATTGATCGCTTACTCGGCAACTTGTATCAAGCAGGATTTCTATTTTCCCCTTAGCGCTTCATTTATCGTGTACTCTTGAGTGTAGCTCGGGCTGAGAATGACACAGCCATGGGAAAGTTGACAGTTAAGCCTATCTAGTGACAGCCCATCATAGGCTAGCTGGGTGATCTTGCAACTTGTACCATGTCGGAGTTTGATTTTCCCCATAGGGTTTCATTGATCGTGTACTCTTGAGTGTAGCTCGGGCTGAGAAGGTCGCAGCCATGGGAAAGTTGACAGTTAAGCCTATCTAGTGACAGCCCATCATAGGTTAGCTGGGTGATCTTGCAACTTTTATCATGCCGGAGTTTGATTTTCCCCATAGGGTTTCATTGATCGCTAACTCGGCAACTTGTATCAAGCAGGATTTCTATTTTCCCCTTAGCGCTTCATTGATCGTGTACTCTTGAGTGTAGCTTGGGCTGAGAACGACGCAGCCATGGGAAAGTTGACAGTTAAGCCTATCTAGTGACAGCCCATCATAGGCTAGCTGGGTGATCTTGCAACTTGTATCATGCCTGAGTTTGATTTTACCATAGGGTTTCATTGATCGCTAACTCGGCAACTTGTATCAAGCAGGATTTCTATTTTCCCCTTAGCGCTTCATTGATCGTGTACTCTTGAGTGTAGCTGGGGCTGAGAATGACGCAGCCATGGGAAAGTTGACAGTTAAGCCTATCTAGTGACAGCCCATCATAGGCTAGCTGGGTGATCTTGCAACGTGTACCATGTCGGAGTTTGATTTTCCCCATAGGGTTTCATTGATCGTGTACTCTTGAGTGCAGCTCGGGCTGAGAAGGTCGCAGCTATGGGAAAGTTGACAGTTAAGCCTATCTAGTGACAGCCCATCATAGGCTAGCTGGGTGATCTTGCAACTTGTACCATGTCGGAGTTTGATTTTCCCCATAGGGTTTCATTGATCGCTTACTCGGCAACTTGTATCAAGCAGGATTTCTATTTTCCCCTTAGCGCTTCATTGATCGTGTACTCTTGAGTGTAGCTCGGGCTGAGAATGACACAGCCATGGGAAAGTTGACAGTTAAGCCTATCTAGTGACAGCCCATCATAGGCTAGCTGGGTGATCTTGCAACTTGTACCATGTCGGAGTTTGATTTTCCCCATAGGGTTTCATTGATCGTGTACTCTTGAGTGCAGCTCGGGCTGAGAAGGTCGCAGCCATGGGAAAGTTGACAGTTAAGCCTATCTAGTGACAGCCCATCATAGGCTAGCTGGGTGATCTTGCAACTTGTACCATGTCGGAGTTTGATTTTCCCCATAGGGTTTCATTGATCGTGTACTCTTGAGTATAGCTCGGGCTGAGAAGGTCGCAGCCATGGGAAAGTTGACAGTTAAGCCTATCTAGTGACAGCCCATCATAGGCTAGCTGGGTGATCTTGCAACTTGTATCATGCCGGAGTTTGATTTTCACCATAGGGTTTCATTGATCGCTTACTCGGCAACTTGTATCAAGCAGGATTTCTATTTTCCCCTTAGCGCTTCATTTATCGTGTACTCTTGAGTGTAGCTCGGGCTGAGAATGACACAGCCATGGGAAAGTTGACAGTTAAGCCTATCTAGTGACAGCCCATCATAGGCTAGCTGGGTGATCTTGCAACATGTACCATGTCGGAGTTTGATTTTCCCCATAGGGTTTCATTGATCGTGTACTCTTGAGTGCAGCTCGGGCTGAGAAGGTCGCAGCCATGGGAAAGTTGACAGTTAAGCCTATCTAGTGACAGCCCATCATAGGCTAGCTGGGTGATCTTGCAACTTGTACCATGTCGGAGTTTGATTTTCCCCATAGGGTTTCATTGATCGTGTACTCTTGATTATAGCTCGGGCTCAGAAGGTCGCAGCCATGGGAAAGTTGACAGTTAAGCCTATCTAGTGACAGCCCATCATAGGCTAGCTGGGTGATCTTGCAACTTGTACCATGTCGGAGTTTGATTTTCCCCATAGGGTTTCATTGATCGTGTTCTCTTGATTATAGCTCGGGCTGAGAAGGTCGCAGCCATGGGAAAGTTGACAGTTAAGCCTATCTAGTGACAGCCCATCATAGGCTAGCTGGGTGATCTTGCAACTTGTATCATGCCGGAGTTTGATTTTCACCATAGGGTTTCATTGATCGCTTACTCGGCAACTTGTATCAAGCAGGATTTCTATTTTCCCCTTAGCGCTTCATTGATCGTGTACTCTTGAGTGTAGCTTGGGCTGAGAACGACGCAGCCATGGGAAAGTTGACAGTTAAGCCTATCTAGTGACAGCCCATCATAGGCTAGCTGGGTGATCTTGCAACTTGTACCATGTCGGAGTTTGATTTTCCCCATAGGGTTTCATTGATCGTGTACTCTTGAGTGCAGCTCGGGCTGAGAAGGTCGCAGCCATGGGAAAGTTGACAGTTAAGCCTATCTAGTGACAGCCCATCATAGGCTAGCTGGGTGATCTTGCAACTTGTACCATGTCGGAGTTTGATTTTCCCCGTAGGGTTTCATTGATCGTGTACTCTTGAGTATAGCTCGGGCTGAGAAGGTCGCAGCCATGGGAAAGTTGACAGTTAAGCCTATCTAGTGACAGCCCATCATAGGCTAGCTGGGTGATCTTGCAACTTGTATCATGCCTGAGTTTGATTTTCACCATAGGGTTTCATTGATCGCTAACTCGGCAACTTGTATCAAGCAGGATTTCTATTTTCCCCTTAGCGCTTCATTGATCGTGTACTCTTGAGTGTAGCTGGGGCTGAGAATGACGCAGCCATGGGAAAGTTGACAGTTAAGCCTATCTAGTGACATTCCATCATAGGCTAGCTGGGTGATCTTGCAACTTGTACCATGTCGGAGTTTGATTTTCCCCATAGGGTTTCATTGATCGTGTACTCTTGAGTGCAGCTCGGGCTGAGAAGGTCGCAGCCATGGGAAAGTTGACAGTTAAGCCTATCTAGTGACAGCCCATCATAGGCTAGCTGGGTGATCTTGCAACTTGTATCATGCCGGAGTTTGATTTTCACCATAGGGTTTCATTGATCGCTTACTCGGCAACTTGTATCAAGCAGGATTTCTATTTTCCCCTTAGCGCTTCATTGATCGTGTACTCATGAGTGTAGCTCGGGCTGAGAATGACACAGCCATGGGAAAGTTGACAGTTAAGCCTAACTAGTGACAGCCCATCATAGGCTAGCTGGGTGATCTTGCAACTTGTACCATGTCGGAGTTTGATTTTCCCCATAGGGTTTCATTGATCGTGTACTCTTGAGTGCAGCTCGGGCTGAGAAGGTCGCAGCCATGGGAAAGTTGACAGTTAAGCCTATCTAGTGACAGCCCATCATAGGCTAGCTGGGTGATCTTGCAACTTGTATCATGCCGGAGTTTGATTTTCCCCATAGGGTTTCATTGATCGCTAACCCGGCAACTTGTATCAAGCAGGATTTCTATTTTCCCCTTAGCGCTTCATTTATCGTGTACTCTTGAGTGTAGCTCGGGCTGAGAATGACACAGCCATGGGAAAGTTGACAGTTAAGCCTATCTAGTGACAGCCCATCATAGGCTAGCTGGGTGATCTTGCAACTTGTACCATGTCGGAGTTTGATTTTCCCCATAGGGTTTCATTGATCGTGTACTCTTGAGTATAGCTCGGGCTGAGAAGGTCGCAGCCATGGGAAAGTTGACAGTTAAGCCTATCTAGTGACAGCCCATCATAGGCTAGCTGGGTGATCTTGCAACTTGTATCATGCCTGAGTTTGATTTTCACCATAGGGTTTCATTGATCGCTAACTCGGCAACTTGTATCAAGCAGGATTTCTATTTTCCCCTTAGCGCTTCATTGATCGTGTACTCTTGAGTGTAGCTGGGGCTGAGAATGACGCAGCCATGGGAAAGTTGACAGTTAAGCCTATCTAGTGACATTCCATCATAGGCTAGCTGGGTGATCTTGCAACTTGTACCATGTCGGAGTTTGATTTTCCCCATAGGGTTTCATTGATCGTGTACTCTTGAGTGCAGCTCGGGCTGAGAAGGTCGCAGCCATGGGAAAGTTGACAGTTAAGCCTATCTAGTGACAGCCCATCATAGGCTAGCTGGGTGATCTTGCAACTTGTATCATGCCGGAGTTTGATTTTCACCATAGGGTTTCATTGATCGCTTACTCGGCAACTTGTATCAAGCAGGATTTCTATTTTCCCCTTAGCGCTTCATTGATCGTGTACTCATGAGTGTAGCTCGGGCTGAGAATGACACAGCCATGGGAAAGTTGACAGTTAAGCCTAACTAGTGACAGCCCATCATAGGCTAGCTGGGTGATCTTGCAACTTGTACCATGTCGGAGTTTGATTTTCCCCATAGGGTTTCATTGATCGTGTACTCTTGAGTGCAGCTCGGGCTGAGAAGGTCGCAGCCATGGGAAAGTTGACAGTTAAGCCTATCTAGTGACAGCCCATCATAGGCTAGCTGGGTGATCTTGCAACTTGTATCATGCCGGAGTTTGATTTTCCCCATAGGGTTTCATTGATCGCTAACCCGGCAACTTGTATCAAGCAGGATTTCTATTTTCCCCTTAGCGCTTCATTTATCGTGTACTCTTGAGTGTAGCTCGGGCTGAGAATGACACAGCCATGGGAAAGTTGACAGTTAAGCCTATCTAGTGACAGCCCATCATAGGCTAGCTGGGTGATCTTGCAACTTGTACCATGTCGGAGTTTGATTTTCCCCATAGGGTTTCATTGATCGTGTACTCTTGAGTATAGCTCGGGCTGAGAAGGTCGCAGCCATGGGAAAGTTGACAGTTAAGCCTATCTAGTGACAGCCCATCATAGGCTAGCTGGGTGATCTTGCAACTTGTATCATGCCGGAGTTTGATTTTCACCATAGGGTTTCATTGATCGCTTACTCGGCAACTTGTATCAAGCAGGATTTCTATTTTCCCCTTAGCGCTTCATTTATCGTGTACTCTTGAGTGTAGCTCGGGCTGAGAATGACACAGCCATGGGAAAGTTGACAGTTAAGCCTATCTAGTGACAGCCCATCATAGGCTAGATGGGTGAGCTTGCAACTTGTACCATGTCGGAGTTTGATTTTCCCCATAGGGTTTCATTGATCGTGTACTCTTGAGTGTAGCTCGGGCTGAGAAGGTCGCAGCCATGGGAAAGTTGACAGTTAAGCCTATCTAGTGACAGCCCATCATAGGTTAGCTGGGTGATCTTGCAACTTTTATCATGCCGGAGTTTGAATTTCCCCATAGGGTTTCATTGATCGCTAACTCGGCAACTTGTATCAAGCAGGATTTCTATTTTCCCCTTAGCGCTTCATTGATCGTGTACTCTTGAGTGTAGCTTGGGCTGAGAACGACGCAGCCATGGGAAAGTTGACAGTTAAGCCTATCTAGTGACAGCCCATCATAGGCTAGCTGGGTGATCTTGCAACTTGTATCATGCCTGAGTTTGATTTTACCATAGGGTTTCATTGATCGCTAACTCGGCAACTTGTATCAAGCAGGATTTCTATTTTCCCCTTAGCGCTTCATTGATCGTGTACTCTTGAGTGTAGCTGGGGCTGAGAATGACGCAGCCATGGGAAAGTTGACAGTTAAGCCTATCTAGTGACAGCCCATCATAGGCTAGCTGGGTGATCTTGCAACTTGTACCATGTCGGAGTTTGATTTTCCCCATAGGGTTTCATTGATCGTGTACTCTTGAGTGCAGCTCGGGCTGAGAAGGTCGCAGCTATGGGAAAGTTGACAGTTAAGCCTATCTAGTGACAGCCCATCATAGGCTAGCTGGGTGATCTTGCAACTTGTACCATGTCGGAGTTTGATTTTCCCCATAGGGTTTCATTGATCGCTTACTCGGCAACTTGTATCAAGCAGGATTTCTATTTTCCCCTTAGCGCTTCATTGATCGTGTACTCTTGAGTGTAGCTCGGGCTGAGAATGACACAGCCATGGGAAAGTTGACAGTTAAGCCTATCTAGTGACAGCCCATCATAGGCTAGCTGGGTGATCTTGCAACTTGTACCATGTCGGAGTTTGATTTTCCCCATAGGGTTTCATTGATCGTGTACTCTTGAGTGCAGCTCGGGCTGAGAAGGTCGCAGCCATGGGAAAGTTGACAGTTAAGCCTATCTAGTGACAGCCCATCATAGGCTAGCTGGGTGATCTTGCAACTTGTACCATGTCGGAGTTTGATTTTCCCCATAGGGTTTCATTGATCGTGTACTCTTGAGTATAGCTCGGGCTGAGAAGGTCGCAGCCATGGGAAAGTTGACAGTTAAGCCTATCTAGTGACAGCCCATCATAGGCTAGCTGGGTGATCTTGCAACTTGTATCATGCCGGAGTTTGATTTTCACCATAGGGTTTCATTGATCGCTTACTCGGCAACTTGTATCAAGCAGGATTTCTATTTTCCCCTTAGCGCTTCATTTATCGTGTACTCTTGAGTGTAGCTCGGGCTGAGAATGACACAGCCATGGGAAAGTTGACAGTTAAGCCTATCTAGTGACAGCCCATCATAGGCTAGCTGGGTGATCTTGCAACATGTACCATGTCGGAGTTTGATTTTCCCCATAGGGTTTCATTGATCGTGTACTCTTGAGTGCAGCTCGGGCTGAGAAGGTCGCAGCCATGGGAAAGTTGACAGTTAAGCCTATCTAGTGACAGCCCATCATAGGCTAGCTGGGTGATCTTGCAACTTGTACCATGTCGGAGTTTGATTTTCCCCATAGGGTTTCATTGATCGTGTACTCTTGATTATAGCTCGGGCTCAGAAGGTCGCAGCCATGGGAAAGTTGACAGTTAAGCCTATCTAGTGACAGCCCATCATAGGCTAGCTGGGTGATCTTGCAACTTGTATCATGCCGGAGTTTGATTTTCACCATAGGGTTTCATTGATCGCTTACTCGGCAACTTGTATCAAGCAGGATTTCTATTTTCCCCTTAGCGCTTCATTGATCGTGTACTCTTGAGTGTAGCTCGGGCTGAGAATGACACAGCCATGGGAAAGTTGACAGTTAAGCCTATCTAGTGACAGCCCATCATAGGCTAGCTGGGTGATCTTGCAACTTGTACCATGTCGGAGTTTGATTTTCCCCATAGGGTTTCATTGATCGTGTACTCTTGAGTGCAGCTCGGGCTGAGAAGGTCGCAGCCATGGGAAAGTTGACAGTTAAGCCTATCTAGTGACAGCCCATCATAGGCTAGCTGGGTGATCTTGCAACTTGTACCATGTCGGAGTTTGATTTTCCCCATAGGGTTTCATTGATCGTGTACTCTTGAGTATTGCTCGGGCTGAGAAGGTCGCAGCCATGGGAAAGTTGACAGTTAAGCCTATCTAGTGACAGCCCATCATAGGCTAGCTGGGTGATCTTGCAACTTGTATCATGCCGGAGTTTGATTTTTACCATAGGGTTTCATTGATCGCTTACTCGGCAACTTGTATCAAGCAGGATTTCTATTCTCCCCTTAGCGCTTCATTGATCGTGTACTCATGAGTGTAGCTCGGGCTGAGAATGACACAGCCATGGGAAAGTTGACAGTTAAGCCTAACTAGTGACAGCCCATCATAGGCTAGCTGGGTGATCTTGCAACTTGTACCATGTCGGAGTTTGATTTTCCCCATAGGGTTTCATTGATCGTGTACTCTTGAGTGCAGCTCGGGCTGAGAAGGTCGCAGCCATGGGAAAGTTGACAGTTAAGCCTATCTAGTGACAGCCCATCATAGGCTAGCTGGGTGATCTTGCAACTTGTATCATGCCGGAGTTTGATTTTCCCCATAGGGTTTCATTGATCGCTAACTCGGCAACTTGTATCAAGCAGGATTTCTATTTTCCCCTTAGCGCTTCATTTATCGTGTACTCTTGAGTGTAGCTCGGGCTGAGAATGACACAGCCATGGGAAAGTTGACAGTTAAGCCTATCTAGTGACAGCCCATCATAGGCTAGCTGGGTGAGCTTGCAACTTGTACCATGTCGGAGTTTGATTTTCCCCATAGGGTTTCATTGATCGTGTACTCTTGAGTGTAGCTCGGGCTGAGAAGGTCGCAGCCATGGGAAAGTTGACAGTTAAGCCTATCTAGTGACAGCCCATCATAGGTTAGCTGGGTGATCTTGCAACTTTTATCATGCCGGAGTTTGATTTTCCCCATAGGGTTTCATTGATCGCTAACTCGGCAACTTGTATCAAGCAGGATTTCTATTTTCCCCTTAGCGCTTCATTGATCGTGTACTCTTGAGTGTAGCTTGGGCTGAGAACGACGCAGCCATGGGAAAGTTGACAGTTAAGCCTATCTAGTGACAGCCCATCATAGGCTAGCTGGGTGATCTTGCAACATGTACCATGTCGGAGTTTGATTTTCCCCATAGGGTTTCATTGATCGTGTACTCTTGAGTGCAGCTCGGGCTGAGAAGGTCGCAGCCATGGGAAAGTTGACAGTTAAGCCTATCTAGTGACAGCCCATCATAGGCTAGCTGGGTGATCTTGCAACTTGTACCATGTCGGAGTTTGATTTTCCCCATAGGGTTTCATTGATCGTGTACTCTTGAGTGCAGCTCGGGCTGAGAAGGTCGCAGCCATGGGAAAGTTGACAGTTAAGCCTATCTAGTGACAGCCCATCATAGGCTAGCTGGGTGATCTTGCAACTTGTATCATGCCGGAGTTTGATTTTCACCATAGGGTTTCATTGATCGCTTACTCGGCAACTTGTATCAAGCAGGATTTCTATTTTCCCCTTAGCGCTTCATTGATCGTGTACTCATGAGTGTAGCTCGGGCTGAGAATGACACAGCCATGGGAAAGTTGACAGTTAAGCCTATCTAGTGACAGCCCATCATAGGCTAGCTGGGTGATCTTGCAACTTGTACCATGTCGGAGTTTGATTTTCCCCATAGGGTTTCATTGATCGCTTACTCGGCAACTTGTATCAAGCAGGATTTCTATTTTCCCCTTAGCGCTTCATTGATCGTGTACTCTTGAGTGTAGCTCGGGCTGAGAATGACACAGCCATGGGAAAGTTGACAGTTAAGCCTATCTAGTGACAGCCCATCATAGGCTAGCTGGGTGATCTTGCAACTTGTACCATGTCGGAGTTTGATTTTCCCCATAGGGTTTCATTGATCGTGTACTCTTGAGTGCAGCTCGGGCTGAGAAGGTCGCAGCTATGGGAAAGTTGACAGTTAAGCCTATCTAGTGACAGCCCATCATAGGCTAGCTGGGTGATCTTGCAACTTGTATCATGCCGGAGTTTGATTTTCCCCATAGGGTTTCATTGATCACTAACTCGGCAACTTGTATCAAGCAGGATTTCTATTTTCCCCTTAGCGCTTCATTGATCGTGTACTCTTGAGTGTAGCTCGGGCTGAGAATGACGCAGCCATGGGAAAGTTGACAGTTAAGCCTATCTAGTGACAGCCCATCATAGGCTAGCTGGGTGATCTTGCAACTTGTACCATGTCGGAGTTTGATTTTCCCCATAGGGTTTCATTGATCGTGTACTCTTGAGTGCAGCTCGGGCTGAGAAGGTCGCAGCCATGGGAAAGTTGACAGTTAAGCCTATCTTGTGACAGCCCATCATAGGCTAGCTGGGTGATCTTGCAACTTGTACCATGTCGGAGTTTGATTTTCCCCATAGGGTTTCATTGATCGTGTACTCTTGAGTATAGCTCGGGCTGAGAAGGTCGCAGCCATGGGAAAGTTGACAGTTAAGCCTATCTAGTGACAGCCCATCATAGGCTAGCTGGGTGATCTTGCAACTTGTATCACGCCTGAGTTTGATTTTCACCATAGGGTTTCATTGATCGCTTACTCGGCAACTTGTATCAAGCAGGATTTCTATTTTCCCCTTAGCGCTTCATTGATCGTGTACTCTTGAGTGTAGCTCGGGCTGAGAATGACACAGCCATGGGAAAGTTGACAGTTAAGCCTATCTAGTGACAGCCCATCATAGGCTAGCTGGGTGATCTTGCAACATGTACCATATCGGAGTTTGATTTTCCCCATAGGGTTTCATTGATCGTGTACTCTTGAGTGCAGCTCGGGCTGAGAAGGTCGCAGCCATGGGAAAGTTGACAGTTAAGCCTATCTAGTGACAGCCCATCATAGGCTAGCTGGGTGATCTTGCAACTTGTATCATGCCGGAGTTTGATTTTCACCATAGGGTTCCATTGATCGCTTACTCGGCAACTTGTATCAAGCAGGATTTCTATTTTCCCCTTAGCGCTTCATTGATCGTGTACTCTTGAGTGTAGCTTGGGCTGAGAACGACGCAGCCATGGGAAAGTTGACAGTTAAGCCTATCTAGTGACAGCCCATCATAGGCTAGCTGGGTGATCTTGCAACTTGTACCATGTCGGAGTTTGATTTTCCCCATAGGGTTTCATTGATCGTGTACTCTTGAGTGCAGCTCGGGCTGAGAAGGTCGCAGCCATGGGAAAGTTGACAGTTAAGCCTATCTAGTGACAGCCCATCATAGGCTAGCTGGGTGATCTTGCAACTTGTACCATGTCGGAGTTTGATTTTCCCCATAGGGTTTCATTGATCGTGTACTCTTGAGTATAGCTCGGGCTGAGAAGGTCGCAGCCATGGGAAAGTTGACAGTTAAGCCTATCTAGTGACAGCCCATCATAGGCTAGCTGGGTGATCTTGCAACTTGTATCATGCCTGAGTTTGATTTTCACCATAGGGTTTCATTGATCGCTAACTCGGCAACTTGTATCAAGCAGGATTTCTATTTTCCCCTTAGCGCTTCATTGATCGTGTACTCTTGAGTGTAGCTGGGGCTGAGAATGACGCAGCCATGGGAAAGTTGACAGTTAAGCCTATCTAGTGACAGCCCATCATAGGCTAGCTGGGTGATCTTGCAACTTGTACCATGTCGGAGTTTGATTTTCCCCATAGGGTTTCATTGATCGTGTACTCTTGAGTGCAGCTCGGGCTGAGAAGGTCGCAGCCATGGGAAAGTTGACAGTTAAGCCTATCTAGTGACAGCCCATCATAGGCAAGCTGGGTGATCTTGCAACTTGTATCATGCCGGAGTTTGATTTTCACCATAGGGTTTCATTGATCGCTTACTCGGCAACTTGTATCAAGCAGGATTTCTATTTTCCCCTTAGCGCTTCATTGATCGTGTACTCATGAGTGTAGCTCGGGCTGAGAATGACACAGCCATGGGAAAGTTGACAGTTAAGCCTAACTAGTGACAGCCCATCATAGGCTAGCTGGGTGATCTTGCAACTTGTACCATGTCGGAGTTTGATTTTCCCCATAGGGTTTCATTGATCGTGTACTCTTGAGTGCAGCTCGGGCTGAGAAGTTCGCAGCCATGGGAAAGTTGACAGTTAAGCCTATCTAGTGACAGCCCATCATAGGCTAGCTGGGTGATCTTGCAACTTGTATCATGCCGGAGTTTGATTTTCCCCATAGGGTTTCATTGATCGCTAACTCGGCAACTTGTATCAAGCAGGATTTCTATTTTCCCCTTAGCGCTTCATTTATCGTGTACTCTTGAGTGTAGCTCGGGCTGAGAATGACACAGCCATGGGAAAGTTGACAGTTAAGCCTATCTAGTGACAGCCCATCATAGGCTAGCTGGGTGATCTTGCAACTTGTACCATGTCGGAGTTTGATTTTCCCCATAGGGTTTCATTGATCGTGTACTCTTGAGTATAGCTCGGGCTGAGAAGGTCGCAGCCATGGGAAAGTTGACAGTTAAGCCTATCTAGTGACAGCCCATCATAGGCTAGCTGGGTGATCTTGCAACTTGTATCATGCCGGAGTTTGATTTTCACCATAGGGTTTCATTGATCGCTTACTCGGCAACTTGTATCAAGCAGGATTTCTATTTTCCCCTTAGCGCTTCATTTATCGTGTACTCTTGAGTGTAGCTCGGGCTGAGAATGACACAGCCATGGGAAAGTTGACAGTTAAGCCTATCTAGTGACAGCCCATCATAGGCTAGATGGGTGAGCTTGCAACTTGTACCATGTCGGAGTTTGATTTTCCCCATAGGGTTTCATTGATCGTGTACTCTTGAGTGTAGCTCGGGCTGAGAAGGTCGCAGCCATGGGAAAGTTGACAGTTAAGCCTATCTAGTGACAGCCCATCATAGGTTAGCTGGGTGATCTTGCAACTTTTATCATGCCGGAGTTTGATTTTCCCCATAGGGTTTCATTGATCGCTAACTCGGCAACTTGTATCAAGCAGGATTTCTATTTTCCCCTTAGCGCTTCATTGATCGTGTACTCTTGAGTGTAGCTTGGGCTGAGAACGACGCAGCCATGGGAAAGTTGACAGTTAAGCCTATCTAGTGACAGCCCATCATAGGCTAGCTGGGTGATCTTGCAACTTGTATCATGCCTGAGTTTGATTTTACCATAGGGTTTCATTGATCGCTAACTCGGCAACTTGTATCAAGCAGGATTTCTATTTTCCCCTTAGCGCTTCATTGATCGTGTACTCTTGAGTGTAGCTGGGGCTGAGAATGACGCAGCCATGGGAAAGTTGACAGTTAAGCCTATCTAGTGACAGCCCATCATAGGCTAGCTGGGTGATCTTGCAACGTGTACCATGTCGGAGTTTGATTTTCCCCATAGGGTTTCATTGATCGTGTACTCTTGAGTGCAGCTCGGGCTGAGAAGGTCGCAGCTATGGGAAAGTTGACAGTTAAGCCTATCTAGTGACAGCCCATCATAGGCTAGCTGGGTGATCTTGCAACTTGTACCATGTCGGAGTTTGATTTTCCCCATAGGGTTTCATTGATCGCTTACTCGGCAACTTGTATCAAGCAGGATTTCTATTTTCCCCTTAGCGCTTCATTGATCGTGTACTCTTGAGTGTAGCTCGGGCTGAGAATGACACAGCCATGGGAAAGTTGACAGTTAAGCCTATCTAGTGACAGCCCATCATAGGCTAGCTGGGTGATCTTGCAACTTGTACCATGTCGGAGTTTGATTTTCCCCATAGGGTTTCATTGATCGTGTACTCTTGAGTATAGCTCGGGCTGAGAAGGTCGCAGCCATGGGAAAGTTGACAGTTAAGCCTATCTAGTGACAGCCCATCATAGGCTAGCTGGGTGATCTTGCAACTTGTATCATGCCGGAGTTTGATTTTCACCATAGGGTTTCATTGATCGCTTACTCGGCAACTTGTATCAAGCAGGATTTCTATTTTCCCCTTAGCGCTTCATTTATCGTGTACTCTTGAGTGTAGCTCGGGCTGAGAATGACACAGCCATGGGAAAGTTGACAGTTAAGCCTATCTAGTGACAGCCCATCATAGGCTAGCTGGGTGATCTTGCAACATGTACCATGTCGGAGTTTGATTTTCCCCATAGGGTTTCATTGATCGTGTACTCTTGAGTGCAGCTCGGGCTGAGAAGGTCGCAGCCATGGGAAAGTTGACAGTTAAGCCTATCTAGTGACAGCCCATCATAGGCTAGCTGGGTGATCTTGCAACTTGTACCATGTCGGAGTTTGATTTTCCCCATAGGGTTTCATTGATCGTGTACTCTTGATTATAGCTCGGGCTCAGAAGGTCGCAGCCATGGGAAAGTTGACAGTTAAGCCTATCTAGTGACAGCCCATCATAGGCTAGCTGGGTGATCTTGCAACTTGTACCATGTCGGAGTTTGATTTTCCCCATAGGGTTTCATTGATCGTGTTCTCTTGATTATAGCTCGGGCTGAGAAGGTCGCAGCCATGGGAAAGTTGACAGTTAAGCCTATCTAGTGACAGCCCATCATAGGCTAGCTGGGTGATCTTGCAACTTGTACCATGTCGGAGTTTGATTTTCCCCATAGGGTTTCATTGATCGTGTACTCTTGAGTGCAGCTCGGGCTGAGAAGGTCGCAGCCATGGGAAAGTTGACAGTTAAGCCTATCTAGTGACAGCCCATCATAGGCTAGCTGGGTGATCTTGCAACTTGTACCATGTCGGAGTTTGATTTTCCCCATAGGGTTTCATTGATCGTGTACTCTTGAGTATAGCTCGGGCTGAGAAGGTCGCAGCCATGGGAAAGTTGACAGTTAAGCCTATCTAGTGACAGCCCATCATAGGCTAGCTGGGTGATCTTGCAACTTGTATCATGCCTGAGTTTGATTTTCACCATAGGGTTTCATTGATCGCTAACTCGGCAACTTGTATCAAGCAGGATTTCTATTTTCCCCTTAGCGCTTCATTGATCGTGCACTCTTGAGTGTAGCTGGGGCTGAGAATGACGCAGCCATGGGAAAGTTGACAGTTAAGCCTATCTAGTGACATTCCATCATAGGCTAGCTGGGTGATCTTGCAACTTGTACCATGTCGGAGTTTGATTTTCCCCATAGGGTTTCATTGATCGTGTACTCTTGAGTGCAGCTCGGGCTGAGAAGGTCGCAGCCATGGGAAAGTTGACAGTTAAGCCTATCTAGTGACAGCCCATCATAGGCTAGCTGGGTGATCTTGCAACTTGTATCATGCCGGAGTTTGATTTTCACCATAGGGTTTCATTGATCGCTTACTCGGCAACTTGTATCAAGCAGGATTTCTATTTTCCCCTTAGCGCTTCATTGATCGTGTACTCATGAGTGTAGCTCGGGCTGAGAATGACACAGCCATGGGAAAGTTGACAGTTAAGCCTAACTAGTGACAGCCCATCATAGGCTAGCTGGGTGATCTTGCAACTTGTACCATGTCGGAGTTTGATTTTCCCCATAGGGTTTCATTGATCGTGTACTCTTGAGTGCAGCTCGGGCTGAGAAGGTCGCAGCCATGGGAAAGTTGACAGTTAAGCCTATCTAGTGACAGCCCATCATAGGCTAGCTGGGTGATCTTGCAACTTGTATCATGCCGGAGTTTGATTTTCCCCATAGGGTTTCATTGATCGCTAACCCGGCAACTTGTATCAAGCAGGATTTCTATTTTCCCCTTAGCGCTTCATTTATCGTGTACTCTTGAGTGTAGCTCGGGCTGAGAATGACACAGCCATGGGAAAGTTGACAGTTAAGCCTATCTAGTGACAGCCCATCATAGGCTAGCTGGGTGATCTTGCAACTTGTACCATGTCGGAGTTTGATTTTCCCCATAGGGTTTCATTGATCGTGTACTCTTGAGTATAGCTCGGGCTGAGAAGGTCGCAGCCATGGGAAAGTTGACAGTTAAGCCTATCTAGTGACAGCCCATCATAGGCTAGCTGGGTGATCATGCAACTTGTATCATGCCTGAGTTTGATTTTCACCATAGGGTTTCATTGATCGCTAACTCGGCAACTTGTATCAAGCAGGATTTCTATTTTCCCCTTAGCGCTTCATTGATCGTGTACTCTTGAGTGTAGCTGGGGCTGAGAATGACGCAGCCATGGGAAAGTTGACAGTTAAGCCTATCTAGTGACATTCCATCATAGGCTAGCTGGGTGATCTTGCAACTTGTACCATGTCGGAGTTTGATTTTCCCCATAGGGTTTCATTGATCGTGTACTCTTGAGTGCAGCTCGGGCTGAGAAGGTCGCAGCCATGGGAAAGTTGACAGTTAAGCCTATCTAGTGACAGCCCATCATAGGCTAGCTGGGTGATCTTGCAACTTGTATCATGCCGGAGTTTGATTTTCACCATAGGGTTTCATTGATCGCTTACTCGGCAACTTGTATCAAGCAGGATTTCTATTTTCCCCTTAGCGCTTCATTGATCGTGTACTCATGAGTGTAGCTCGGGCTGAGAATGACACAGCCATGGGAAAGTTGACAGTTAAGCCTAACTAGTGACAGCCCATCATAGGCTAGCTGGGTGATCTTGCAACTTGTACCATGTCGGAGTTTGATTTTCCCCATAGGGTTTCATTGATCGTGTACTCTTGAGTGCAGCTCGGGCTGAGAAGGTCGCAGCCATGGGAAAGTTGACAGTTAAGCCTATCTAGTGACAGCCCATCATAGGCTAGCTGGGTGATCTTGCAACTTGTATCATGCCGGAGTTTGATTTTCCCCATAGGGTTTCATTGATCGCTAACCCGGCAACTTGTATCAAGCAGGATTTCTATTTTCCCCTTAGCGCTTCATTTATCGTGTACTCTTGAGTGTAGCTCGGGCTGAGAATGACACAGCCATGGGAAAGTTGACAGTTAAGCCTATCTAGTGACAGCCCATCATAGGCTAGCTGGGTGATCTTGCAACTTGTACCATGTCGGAGTTTGATTTTCCCCATAGGGTTTCATTGATCGTGTACTCTTGAGTATAGCTCGGGCTGAGAAGGTCGCAGCCATGGGAAAGTTGACAGTTAAGCCTATCTAGTGACAGCCCATCATAGGCTAGCTGGGTGATCTTGCAACTTGTATCATGCCGGAGTTTGATTTTCACCATAGGGTTTCATTGATCGCTTACTCGGCAACTTGTATCAAGCAGGATTTCTATTTTCCCCTTAGCGCTTCATTTATCGTGTACTCTTGAGTGTAGCTCGGGCTGAGAATGACACAGCCATGGGAAAGTTGACAGTTAAGCCTATCTAGTGACAGCCCATCATAGGCTAGATGGGTGAGCTTGCAACTTGTACCATGTCGGAGTTTGATTTTCCCCATAGGGTTTCATTGATCGTGTACTCTTGAGTGTAGCTCGGGCTGAAAAGGTCGCAGCCATGGGAAAGTTGACAGTTAAGCCTATCTAGTGACAGCCCATCATAGGTTAGCTGGGTGATCTTGCAACTTTTATCATGCCGGAGTTTGATTTTCCCCATAGGGTTTCATTGATCGCTAACTCGGCAACTTGTATCAAGCAGGATTTCTATTTTCCCCTTAGCGCTTCACTGATCGTGTACTCTTGAGTGTAGCTTGGGCTGAGAACGACGCAGCCATGGGAAAGTTGACAGTTAAGCCTATCTAGTGACAGCCCATCATAGGCTAGCTGGGTGATCTTGCAACTTGTATCATGCCTGAGTTTGATTTTACCATAGGGTTTCATTGATCGCTAACTCGGCAACTTGTATCAAGCAGGATTTCTATTTTCCCCTTAGCGCTTCATTGATCGTGTACTCTTGAGTGTAGCTGGGGCTGAGAATGACGCAGCCATGGGAAAGTTGACAGTTAAGCCTATCTAGTGACAGCCCATCATAGGCTAGCTGGGTGATCTTGCAACTTGTACCATGTCGGAGTTTGATTTTCCCCATAGGGTTTCATTGATCGTGTACTCTTGAGTGCAGCTCGGGCTGAGAAGGTCGCAGCTATGGGAAAGTTGACAGTTAAGCCTATCTAGTGACAGCCCATCATAGGCTAGCTGGGTGATCTTGCAACTTGTACCATGTCGGAGTTTGATTTTCCCCATAGGGTTTCATTGATCGCTTACTCGGCAACTTGTATCAAGCAGGATTTCTATTTTCCCCTTAGCGCTTCATTGATCGTGTACTCTTGAGTGTAGCTCGGGCTGAGAATGACACAGCCATGGGAAAGTTGACAGTTAAGCCTATCTAGTGACAGCCCATCATAGGCTAGCTGGGTGATCTTGCAACTTGTACCATGTCGGAGTTTGATTTTCCCCATAGGGTTTCATTGATCGTGTACTCTTGAGTGCAGCTCGGGCTGAGAAGGTCGCAGCCATGGGAAAGTTGACAGTTAAGCCTATCTAGTGACAGCCCATCATAGGCTAGCTGGGTGATCTTGCAACTTGTACCATGTCGGAGTTTGATTTTCCCCATAGGGTTTCATTGATCGTGTACTCTTGAGTATAGCTCGGGCTGAGAAGGTCGCAGCCATGGGAAAGTTGACAGTTAAGCCTATCTAGTGACAGCCCATCATAGGCTAGCTGGGTGATCTTGCAACTTGTATCATGCCGGAGTTTGATTTTCACCATAGGGTTTCATTGATCGCTTACTCGGCAACTTGTATCAAGCAGGATTTCTATTTTCCCCTTAGCGCTTCATTGATCGTGTACTCTTGAGTGTAGCTCGGGCTGAGAATGACACAGCCATGGGAAAGTTGACAGTTAAGCCTATCTAGTGACAGCCCATCATAGGCTAGCTGGGTGATCTTGCAACATGTACCATGTCGGAGTTTGATTTTCCCCATAGGGTTTCATTGATCGTGTACTCTTGAGTGCAGCTCGGGCTGAGAAGGTCGCAGCCATGGGAAAGTTGACAGTTAAGCCTATCTAGTGACAGCCCATCATAGGCTAGCTGGGTGATCTTGCAACTTGTACCATGTCGGAGTTTGATTTTCCCCATAGGGTTTCATTGATCGTGTACTCTTGATTATAGCTCGGGCTCAGAAGGTCGCAGCCATGGGAAAGTTGACAGTTAAGCCTATCTAGTGACAGCCCATCATAGGCTAGCTGGGTGATCTTGCAACTTGTATCATGCCGGAGTTTGATTTTCACCATAGGGTTTCATTGATCGCTTACTCGGCAACTTGTATCAAGCAGGATTTCTATTTTCCCCTTAGCGCTTCATTGATCGTGTACTCTTGAGTGTAGCTCGGGCTGAGAATGACACAGCCATGGGAAAGTTGACAGTTAAGCCTATCTAGTGACAGCCCATCATAGGCTAGCTGGGTGATCTTGCAACTTGTACCATGTCGGAGTTTGATTTTCCCCATAGGGTTTCATTGATCGTGTACTCTTGAGTGCAGCTCGGGCTGAGAAGGTCGCAGCCATGGGAAAGTTGACAGTTAAGCCTATCTAGTGACAGCCCATCATAGGCTAGCTGGGTGATCTTGCAACTTGTACCATGTCGGAGTTTGATTTTCCCCATAGGGTTTCATTGATCGTGTACTCTTGAGTATTGCTCGGGCTGAGAAGGTCGCAGCCATGGGAAAGTTGACAGTTAAGCCTATCTAGTGACAGCCCATCATAGGCTAGCTGGGTGATCTTGCAACTTGTATCATGCCGGAGTTTGATTTTTACCATAGGGTTTCATTGATCGCTTACTCGGCAACTTGTATCAAGCAGGATTTCTATTTTCCCCTTAGCGCTTCATTGATCGTGTACTCATGAGTGTAGCTCGGGCTGAGAATGACACAGCCATGGGAAAGTTGACAGTTAAGCCTAACTAGTGACAGCCCATCATAGGCTAGCTGGGTGATCTTGCAACTTGTACCATGTCGGAGTTTGATTTTCCCCATAGGGTTTCATTGATCGTGTACTCTTGAGTGCAGCTCGGGCTGAGAAGGTCGCAGCCATGGGAAAGTTGACAGTTAAGCCTATCTAGTGACAGCCCATCATAGGCTAGCTGGGTGATCTTGCAACTTGTATCATGCCGGAGTTTGATTTTCCCCATAGGGTTTCATTGATCGCTAACTCGGCAACTTGTATCAAGCAGGATTTCTATTTTCCCCTTAGCGCTTCATTTATCGTGTACTCTTGAGTGTAGCTCGGGCTGAGAATGACACAGCCATGGGAAAGTTGACAGTTAAGCCTATCTAGTGACAGCCCATCATAGGCTAGCTGGGTGAGCTTGCAACTTGTACCATGTCGGAGTTTGATTTTCCCCATAGGGTTTCATTGATCGTGTACTCTTGAGTGTAGCTCGGGCTGAGAAGGTCGCAGCCATGGGAAAGTTGACAGTTAAGCCTATCTAGTGACAGCCCATCATAGGTTAGCTGGGTGATCTTGCAACTTTTATCATGCCGGAGTTTGATTTTCCCCATAGGGTTTCATTGATCGCTAACTCGGCAACTTGTATCAAGCAGGATTTCTATTTTCCCCTTAGCGCTTCATTGATCGTGTACTCTTGAGTGTAGCTTGGGCTGAGAACGACGCAGCCATGGGAAAGTTGACAGTTAAGCCTATCTAGTGACAGCCCATCATAGGCTAGCTGGGTGATCTTGCAACATGTACCATGTCGGAGTTTGATTTTCCCCATAGGGTTTCATTGATCGTGTACTCTTGAGTGCAGCTCGGGCTGAGAAGGTCGCAGCCATGGGAAAGTTGACAGTTAAGCCTATCTAGTGACAGCCCATCATAGGCTAGCTGGGTGATCTTGCAACTTGTACCATGTCGGAGTTTGATTTTCCCCATAGGGTTTCATTGATCGTGTACTCTTGAATATAGCTCGGGCTGAGAAGGTCGCAGCCATGGGAAAGTTGACAGTTAAGCCTATCTAGTGACAGCCCATCATAGGTTAGCTGGGTGATCTTGCAACTTTTATCATGCCGGAGTTTGATTTTCCCCTTAGCGCTTCATTGATCGTGTACTCTTGAGTGTAGCTTGGGCTGAGAACGACGCAGCCATGGGAAAGTTGACAGTTAAGCCTATCTAGTGACAGCCCATCATAGGCTAGCTGGGTGATCTTGCAACTTGTACCATGTCGGAGTTTGATTTTCCCCATAGGGTTTCATTGATCGTGTACTCTTGAGTGCAGCTCGGGCTGAGAAGGTCGCAGCCATGGGAAAGTTGACAGTTAAGCCTATCTAGTGACAGCCCATCATAGGCTAGCTGGGTGATCTTGCAACTTGTATCATGCCGGAGTTTGATTTTCACCATAGGGTTTCATTGATCGCTTACTCGGCAACTTGTATCAAGCAGGATTTCTATTTTCCCCTTAGCGCTTCATTGATCGTGTACTCATGAGTGTAGCTCGGGCTGAGAATGACACAGCCATGGGAAAGTTGACAGTTAAGCCTATCTAGTGACAGCCCATCATAGGCTAGCTGGGTGATCTTGCAACTTGTACCATGTCGGAGTTTGATTTTCCCCATAGGGTTTCATTGATCGCTTACTCGGCAACTTGTATCAAGCAGGATTTCTATTTTCCCCTTAGCGCTTCATTGATCGTGTACTCTTGAGTGTAGCTCGGGCTGAGAATGACACAGCCATGGGAAAGTTGACAGTTAAGCCTATCTAGTGACAGCCCATCATAGGCTAGCTGGGTGATCTTGCAACTTGTATCATGCCTGAGTTTGATTTTACCATAGGGTTTCATTGATCGCTAACTCGGCAACTTGTATCAAGCAGGATTTCTATTTTCCCCTTAGCGCTTCATTGATCGTGTACTCTTGAGTGTAGCTGGGGCTGAGAATGACGCAGCCATGGGAAAGTTGACAGTTAAGCCTATCTAGTGACAGCCCATCATAGGCTAGCTGGGTGATCTTGCAACTTGTACCATGTCGGAGTTTGATTTTCCCCATAGGGTTTCATTGATCGTGTACTCTTGAGTGCAGCTCGGGCTGAGAAGGTCGCAGCCATGGGAAAGTTGACAGTTAAGCCTATCTAGTGACAGCCCATCATAGGCTAGCTGGGTGATCTTGCAACTTGTACCATGTCGGAGTTTGATTTTCCCCATAGGGTTTCATTGATCGTGTACTCTTGAGTATAGCTCGGGCTGAGAAGGTCGCAGCCATGGGAAAGTTGACAGTTAAGCCTATCTAGTGACAGCCCATCATAGGCTAGCTGGGTGATCTTGCAACTTGTATCATGCCGGAGTTTGATTTTCACCATAGGGTTTCATTGATCGCTTACTCGGCAACTTGTATCAAGCAGGATTTCTATTTTCCCCTTAGCGCTTCATTTATCGTGTACTCTTGAGTGTAGCTCGGGCTGAGAATGACACAGCCATGGGAAAGTTGACAGTTAAGCCTATCTAGTGACAGCCCATCATAGGCTAGCTGGGTGATCTTGCAACATGTACCATGTCGGAGTTTGATTTTCCCCATAGGGTTTCATTGATCGTGTACTCTTGAGTGCAGCTCGGGCTGAGAAGGTCGCAGCCATGGGAAAGTTGACAGTTAAGCCTATCTAGTGACAGCCCATCATAGGCTAGATGGGTGAGCTTGCAACTTGTACCATGTCGGAGTTTGATTTTCCCCATAGGGTTTCATTGATCGTGTACTCTTGATTATAGCTCGGGCTCAGAAGGTCGCAGCCATGGGAAACTTGACAGTTAAGCCTATCTAGTGACAGCCCATCATAGGCTAGCTGGGTGATCTTGCAACTTGTATCATGCCGGAGTTTGATTTTCACCATAGGGTTTCATTGATCGCTTACTCGGCAACTTGTATCAAGCAGGATTTCTATTTTCCCCTTAGCGCTTCATTGATCGTGTACAGCATGGGAAAGTTGACAGTTAAGCCTATCTAGTGACAGCCCATCATAGGCTAGCTGGGTGATCTTGCAACTTGTACCATGTCGGAGTTTGATTTTCCCCATAGGGTTTCATTGATCGTGTACTCTTGAGTGCAGCTCGGGCTGAGAAGGTCGCAGCCATGGGAAAGTTGACAGTTAAGCCTATCTAGTGACAGCCCATCATAGGCTAGCTGGGTGATCTTGCAACTTGTACCATGTCGGAGTTTGATTTTCCCCATAGGGTTTCATTGATCGTGTACTCTTGAGTATTGCTCGGGCTGAGAAGGTCGCAGCCATGGGAAAGTTGACAGTTAAGCCTATCTAGTGACAGCCCATCATAGGCTAGCTGGGTGATCTTGCAACTTGTATCATGCCGGAGTTTGATTTTTACCATAGGGTTTCATTGATCGCTTACTCGGCAACTTGTATCAAGCAGGATTTCTATTTTCCCCTTAGCGCTTCATTGATCGTGTACTCATGAGTGTAGCTCGGGCTGAGAATGACACAGCCATGGGAAAGTTGACAGTTAAGCCTAACTAGTGACAGCCCATCATAGGCTAGCTGGGTGATCTTGCAACTTGTACCATGTCGGAGTTTGATTTTCCCCATAGGGTTTCATTGATCGTGTACTCTTGAGTGCAGCTCGGGCTGAGAAGGTCGCAGCCATGGGAAAGTTGACAGTTAAGCCTATCTAGTGACAGCCCATCATAGGCTAGCTGGGTGATCTTGCAACTTGTATCATGCCGGAGTTTGATTTTCCCCATAGGGTTTCATTGATCGCTAACTCGGCAACTTGTATCAAGCAGGATTTCTATTTTCCCCTTAGCGCTTCATTTATCGTGTACTCTTGAGTGTAGCTCGGGCTGAGAATGACACAGCCATGGGAAAGTTGACAGTTAAGCCTATCTAGTGACAGCCCATCATAGGCTAGCTGGGTGAGCTTGCAACTTGTACCATGTCGGAGTTTGATTTTCCCCATAGGGTTTCATTGATCGTGTACTCTTGAGTGTAGCTCGGGCTGAGAAGGTCGCAGCCATGGGAAAGTTGACAGTTAAGCCTATCTAGTGACAGCCCATCATAGGTTAGCTGGGTGATCTTGCAACTTTTATCATGCCGGAGTTTGATTTTCCCCATAGGGTTTCATTGATCGCTAACTCGGCAACTTGTATCAAGCAGGATTTCTATTTTCCCCTTAGCGCTTCATTGATCGTGTACTCTTGAGTGTAGCTTGGGCTGAGAACGACGCAGCCATGGGAAAGTTGACAGTTAAGCCTATCTAGTGACAGCCCATCATAGGCTAGCTGGGTGATCTTGCAACATGTACCATGTCGGAGTTTGATTTTCCCCATAGGGTTTCATTGATCGTGTACTCTTGAGTGCAGCTCGGGCTGAGAAGGTCGCAGCCATGGGAAAGTTGACAGTTAAGCCTATCTAGTGACAGCCCATCATAGGCTAGCTGGGTGATCTTGCAACTTGTACCATGTCGGAGTTTGATTTTCCCCATAGGGTTTCATTGATCGTGTACTCTTGAATATAGCTCGGGCTGAGAAGGTCGCAGCCATGGGAAAGTTGACAGTTAAGCCTATCTAGTGACAGCCCATCATAGGTTAGCTGGGTGATCTTGCAACTTTTATCATGCCGGAGTTTGATTTTCCCCTTAGCGCTTCATTGATCGTGTACTCTTGAGTGTAGCTTGGGCTGAGAACGACGCAGCCATGGGAAAGTTGACAGTTAAGCCTATCTAGTGACAGCCCATCATAGGCTAGCTGGGTGATCTTGCAACTTGTACCATGTCGGAGTTTGATTTTCCCCATAGGGTTTCATTGATCGTGTACTCTTGAGTGCAGCTCGGGCTGAGAAGGTCGCAGCCATGGGAAAGTTGACAGTTAAGCCTATCTAGTGACAGCCCATCATAGGCTAGCTGGGTGATCTTGCAACTTGTATCATGCCGGAGTTTGATTTTCACCATAGGGTTTCATTGATCGCTTACTCGGCAACTTGTATCAAGCAGGATTTCTATTTTCCCCTTAGCGCTTCATTGATCGTGTACTCATGAGTGTAGCTCGGGCTGAGAATGACACAGCCATGGGAAAGTTGACAGTTAAGCCTATCTAGTGACAGCCCATCATAGGCTAGCTGGGTGATCTTGCAACTTGTACCATGTCGGAGTTTGATTTTCCCCATAGGGTTTCATTGATCGCTTACTCGGCAACTTGTATCAAGCAGGATTTCTATTTTCCCCTTAGCGCTTCATTGATCGTGTACTCTTGAGTGTAGCTCGGGCTGAGAATGACACAGCCATGGGAAAGTTGACAGTTAAGCCTATCTAGTGACAGCCCATCATAGGCTAGCTGGGTGATCTTGCAACTTGTACCATGTCGGAGTTTGATTTTCCCCATAGGGTTTAATTGATCGTGTACTCTTGAGTATAGCTCGGGCTGAGAAGGTCGCAGCCATGGGAAAATTGACAGTTAAGCCTATCTAGTGACAGCCCATCATAGGCTAGCTGGGTGATCTTGCAACTTGTATCATGCCGGAGTTTGATTTTCACCATAGGGTTTCATTGATCGCTTACTCGGCAACTTGTATCAAGCAGGATTTCTATTTTCCCCTTAGCGCTTCATTTATCGTGTACTCTTGAGTGTAGCTCGGGCTGAGAATGACACAGCCATGGGAAAGTTGACAGTTAAGCCTATCTAGTGACAGCCCATCATAGGCTAGCTGGGTGATCTTGCAACATGTACCATGTCGGAGTTTGATTTTCCCCATAGGGTTTCATTGATCGTGTACTCTTGAGTGCAGCTCGGGCTGAGAAGGTCGCAGCCATGGGAAAGTTGACAGTTAAGCCTATCTAGTGACAGCCCATTATAGGCTAGCTGGGTGATCTTGCAACTTGTACCATGTCGGAGTTTGATTTTCCCCATAGGGTTTCATTGATCGTGTTCTCTTGATTATAGCTCGGGCTGAGAAGGTCGCAGCCATGGGAAAGTTGACAGTTAAGCCTATCTAGTGACAGCCCATCATAGGCTAGCTGGGTGATCTTGCAACTTGTATTATGCCGGAGTTTGATTTTCACCATAGGGTTTCATTGATCGCTTACTCGGCAACTTGTATCAAGCAGGATTTCTATTTTCCCCTTAGCGCTTCATTGATCGTGTACTCTTGAGTGTAGCTTGGGCTGACAACGACGCAGCCATGGGAAAGTTGACAGTTAAGCCTATCTAGTGACAGCCCATCATAGGCTAGCTGGGTGATCTTGCAACTTGTACCATGTCGGAGTTTAATTTTCCCCATAGGGTTTCATTGATCGTGTACTCTTGAGTGCAGCTCGGGCTGAGAAGGTCGCAGCCATGGGAAAGTTGACAGTTAAGCCTATCTAGTGACAGCCCATCATAGGCTAGCTGGGTGATCTTGCAACTTGTACCATGTCGGAGTTTGATTTTCCCCATAGGGTTTCATTGATCGTGTACTCTTGAGTATAGCTCGGGCTGAGAAGGTCGCAGCCATGGGAAAGTTGACAGTTAAGCCTATCTAGTGACAGCCCATCATAGGCTAGCTGGGTGATCTTGCAACTTGTATCATGCCTGAGTTTGATTTTCACCATAGGGTTTCATTGATCGCTAACTCGGCAACTTGTATCAAGCAGGATTTCTATTTTCCCCTTAGCGCTTCATTGATCGTGTACTCTTGAGTGTAGCTGGGGCTGAGAATGACGCAGCCATGGGAAAGTTGACAGTTAAGCCTATCTAGTGACAGCCCATCATAGGCTAGCTGGGTGATCTTGCAACTTGTACCATGTCGGAGTTTGATTTTCCCCATAGGGTTTCATTGATCGTGTACTCTTGAGTGCAGCTCGGGCTGAGAAGGTCGCAGCTATGGGAAAGTTGACAGTTAAGCCTATCTAGTGACAGCCCATCATAGGCTAGCTGGGTGATCTTGCAACTTGTATCATGCCGGAGTTTGATTTTCCCCATAGGGTTTCATTGATCGCTAACTCGGCAACTTGTATCAAGCAGGATTTCTATTTTCCCCTTAGCGCTTCATTGATCGTGTACTCTTGAGTGTAGCTCGGGCTGAGAATGACGCAGCCATGGGAAAGTTGACAGTTAAGCCTATCTAGTGACAGCCCATCATAGGCTAGCTGGGTGATCTTGCAACTTGTACCATGTCGGAGTTTGAATTTCCCCATAGGGTTTCATTGATCGTGTACTCTTGAGTGCAGCTCGGGCTGAGAAGGTCGCAGCCATGGGAAAGTTGACAGTTAAGCCTATCTTGTGACAGCCCATCATAGGCTAGCTGGGTGATCTTGCAACTTGTACCATGTCGGAGTTTGATTTTCCCCATAGGGTTTCATTGATCGTGTACTCTTGAGTATAGCTCGGGCTGAGAAGGTCGCAGCCATGGGAAAGTTGACAGTTAAGCCTATCTAGTGACAGCCCATCATAGGCTAGCTGGGTGATCTTGCAACTTGTATCACGCCTGAGTTTGATTTTCACCATAGGGTTTCATTGATCGCTTACTCGGCAACTTGTATCAAGCAGGATTTCTATTTTCCCCTTAGCGCTTCATTGATCGTGTACTCTTGAGTGTAGCTCGGGCTGAGAATGACACAGCCATGGGAAAGTTGACAGTTAAGCCTATCTAGTGACAGCCCATCATAGGCTAGCTGGGTGATCTTGCAACATGTACCATATCGGAGTTTGATTTTCCCCATAGGGTTTCATTGATCGTGTACTCTTGAGTGCAGCTCGGGCTGAGAAGGTCGCAGCCATGGGAAAGTTGACAGTTAAGCCTATCTAGTGACAGCCCATCATAGGTTAGCTGGGTGATCTTGCAACTTTTATCATGCCGGAGTTTGATTTTCCCCATAGGGTTTCATTGATCGCTAACTCGGCAACTTGTATCAAGCAGGATTTCTATTTTCCCCTTAGCGCTTCATTGATCGTGTACTCTTGAGTGTAGCTTGGGCTGAGCACGACGCAGCCATGGGAAAGTTGACAGTTAAGCCTATCTAGTGACAGCCCATCATAGGCTAGCTGGGTGATCTTGCAACTTGTACCATGTCGGAGTTTGATTTTCCCCATAGGGTTTCATTGATCGTGTACTCTTGAGTGCAGCTCGGGCTGAGAAGGTCGCAGCCATGGGAAAGTTGACAGTTAAGCCTATCTAGTGACTGCCCATCATAGGCTAGCTGGGTGATCTTGCAACTTGTACCATGTCGGAGTTTGATTTTCCCCATAGGGTTTCATTGATCGTGTACTCTTGAGTGCAGCTCGGGCTGAGAAGGTCGCAGCCATGGGAAAGTTGACAGTTAAGCCTATCTAGTGACAGCCCATCATAGGTTAGCTGGGTGATCTTGCAACTTTTATCATGCCGGAGTTTGATTTTCACCATAGGGTTTCATTGATCG
This sequence comes from Leptodactylus fuscus, assembly GCF_031893055.1. Taxonomy (NCBI): domain Eukaryota; kingdom Metazoa; phylum Chordata; class Amphibia; order Anura; family Leptodactylidae; genus Leptodactylus; species Leptodactylus fuscus. The sequence goes on from NW_027440397.1 coordinate 28,466, forward strand.
CTTACTCGGCAACTTGTATCAAGCAGGATTTCTATTTTCCCCTTAGCGCTTCATTGATCGTGTACTCATGAGTGTAGCTCGGGCTGAGAATGACACAGCCATGGGAAAGTTGACAGTTAAGCCTATCTAGTGACAGCCCATCATAGGCTAGCTGGGTGATCTTGCAACTTGTACCATGTCGGAGTTTGATTTTCCCCATAGGGTTTCATTGATCGCTTACTCGGCAACTTGTATCAAGCAGGATTTCTATTTTCCCCTTAGCGCTTCATTGATCGTGTACTCTTGAGTGTAGCTCGGGCTGAGAATGACACAGCCATGGGAAAGTTGACAGTTAAGCCTATCTAGTGACAGCCCATCATAGGCTAGCTGGGTGATCTTGCAACTTGTACCATGTCGGAGTTTGATTTTCCCCATAGGGTTTCATTGATCGTGTACTCTTGAGTGCAGCTCGGGCTGAGAAGGTCGCAGCCATGGGAAAGTTGACAGTTAAGCCTATCTAGTGACAGCCCATCATAGGCTAGCTGGGTGATCTTGCAACTTGTACCATGTTGGAGTTTGATTTTCCCCATAGGGTTTCATTGATCGTGTACTCTTGAGTATAGCTCGGGCTGAGAAGGTCGCAGCCATGGGAAAGTTGACAGTTAAGCCTATCTAGTGACAGCCCATCATAGGCTAGCTGGGTGATTTTGCAACTTGTATCACGCCGGAGTTTGATTTTCACCATAGGGTTTCATTGATCGCTTACTCGGCAACTTGTATCAAGCAGGATTTCTATTTTCCCCTTAGCGCTTCATTGATCGTGTACTCATGAGTGTAGCTCGGGCTGAGAATGACACAGCCATGGGAAAGTTGACAGTTAAGCCTATCTAGTGACAGCCCATCATAGGCTAGCTGGGTGATCTTGCAACTTGTACCATGTCGGAGTTTGATTTTCCCCATAGGGTTTCATTGATCGTGTACTCTTGAGTATAGCTCGGGCTGAGAAGGTCGCAGCCATGGGAAAATTGACAGTTAAGCCTATCTAGTGACAGCCCATCATAGGCTAGCTGGGTGATCTTGCAACTTGTATCACGCCTGAGTTTGATTTTCACCATAGGGTTTCATTGATCGCTTACTCGGCAACTTGTATCAAGCAGGATTTCTATTTTCCCCTTAGCGCTTCATTGATCGTGTACTCTTGAGTGTAGCTCGGGCTGAGAATGACACAGCCATGGGAAAGTTGACAGTTAAGCCTATCTAGTGACAGCCCATCATAGGCTAGCTGGGTGATCTTGCAACATGTACCATGTCGGAGTTTGATTTTCCCCATAGGGTTTCATTGATCGTGTACTCTTGAGTGCAGCTCGGGCTGAGAAGGTCGCAGCCATGGGAAAGTTGACAGTTAAGCCTATCTAGTGACAGCCCATCATAGGTTAGCTGGGTGATCTTGCAACTTTTATCATGCCGGAGTTTGATTTTCCCCATAGGGTTTCATTGATCGCTAACTCGGCAACTTGTATCAAGCAGGATTTCTATTTTCCCCTTAGCGCTTCATTGATCGTGAACTCTTGAGTGTAGCTTGGGCTGAGCACGACGCAGCCATGGGAAAGTTGACAGTTAAGCCTATCTAGTGACAGCCCATCATAGGCTAGCTGGGTGATCTTGCAACTTGTACCATGTCGGAGTTTGATTTTCCCCATAGGGTTTCATTGATCGTGTACTCTTGAGTGCAGCTCGGGCTGAGAAGGTCGCAGCCATGGGAAAGTTGACAGTTAAGCCTATCTAGTGACAGCTAATCATAGGCTAGCTGGGTGATCTTGCAACTTGTACCATGTCGGAGTTTGATTTTCCCCATAGGGTTTCATTGATCGTGTACTCTTGAGTGCAGCTCGGGCTGAGAAGGTCGCAGCCATGGGAAAGTTGACAGTTAAGCCTATCTAGTGACAGCCCATCATAGGTTAGCTGGGTGATCTTGCAACTTTTATCATGCCGGAGTTTGATTTTCACCATAGGGTTTCATTGATCGCTTACTCGGCAACTTGTATCAAGCAGGATTTCTATTTTCCCCTTAGCGCTTCATTGATCGTGTACTCATGAGTGTAGCTCGGGCTGAGAATGACACAGCCATGGGAAAGTTGACAGTTAAGCCTATCTAGTGACAGCTCATCATAGGCTAGCTGGGTGATCTTGCAACTTGTACCATGTCGGAGTTTGATTTTCCCCATAGGGTTTCATTGATCGCTTACTCGGCAACTTGTATCAAGCAGGATTTCTATTTTCCCCTTAGCGCTTCATTGATCGTGTACTCTTGAGTGTAGCTCGGGCTGAGAATGACACAGCCATGGGAAAGTTGACAGTTAAGCCTATCTAGTGACAGCCCATCATAGGCTAGCTGGGTGATCTTGCAACTTGTACCATGTCGGAGTTTGATTTTCCCCATAGGGTTTCATTGATCGTGTACTCTTGAGTATAGCTCGGGCTGAGAAGGTCGCAGCCATGGGAAAGTTGACAGTTAAGCCTATCTAGTGACAGCCCATCATAGGCTAGCTGGGTGATTTTGCAACTTGTATCATGCCGGAGTTTGATTTTCACCATAGGGTTTCATTGATCGCTTACTCGGCAACTTGTATCAAGCAGGATTTCTATTTTCCCCTTAGCGCTTCATTGATCGTGTACTCATGAGTGTAGCTCGGGCTGAGAATGACACAGCCATGGGAAAGTTGACAGTTAAGCCTATCTAGTGACAGCCCATCATAGGCTAGCTGGGTGATCTTGCAACATGTACCATGTCGGAGTTTGATTTTCCCCATAGGGTTTCATTGATCGTGTACTCTTGAGTGCAGCTCGGGCTGAGAAGGTCGCAGCCATGGGAAAGTTGACAGTTAAGCCTATTTAGTGACAGCCCATCATAGGCTAGCTGGGTGATCTTGCAACTTGTACCATGTCGGAGTTTGATTTTCCCCATAGGGTTTCATTGATCGTGTACTCTTGATTATAGCTCGGGCTGAGAAGGTCGCAGCCATGGGAAAGTTGACAGTTAAGCCTATCTAGTGACAGCCCATCATAGGCTAGCTGGGTGATCTTGCAACTTGTATCATGCCGGAGTTTGATTTTCACCATAGGGTTTCATTGATCGCTTACTCGGCAACTTGTATCAAGCAGGATTTCTATTTTCCCCTTAGCGCTTCATTGATCGTGTACTCTTGAGTGTAGCTCGGGCTGAGAATGACACAGCCATGGGAAAGTTGACAGTTAAGCCTATCTAGTGACAGCCCATCATAGGCTAGCTGGGTGATCTTGCAACTTGTACCATGTCGGAGTTTGATTTTCCCCATAGGGTTTCATTGATCGTGTACTCTTGAGTGCAGCTCGGGCTGAGAAGGTCGCAGCCATGGGAAAGTTGACAGTTAAGCCTATCTAGTGACAGCCCATCATAGGCTAGCTGGGTGATCTTGCAACTTGTACCATGTCGGAGTTTGATTTTCCCCATAGGGTTTCATTGATCGTGTACACTTGAGTATAGCTCGGGCTGAGAAGGTCGCAGCCATGGGAAAGTTGACAGTTAAGCCTATCTAGTGACAGCCCATCATAGGCTAGCTGGGTGATCTTGCAACTTGTATCATGCCGGAGTTTGATTTTCACCATAGGGTTTCATTGATCGCTTACTCGGCAACTTGTATCAAGCAGGATTTCTATTTTCACCTTAGCGCTTCATTGATCGTGTACTCATGAGTGTAGCTCGGGCTGAGAATGACACAGCCATGGGAAAGTTGACAGTTAAGCCTAACTAGTGACAGCCCATCATAGGCTAGCTGGGTGATCTTGCAACTTGTACCATGTCGGAGTTTGATTTTCCCCATAGGGTTTCATTGATCGTGTACTCTTGAGTGCAGCTCGGGCTGAGAAGGTCGCAGCCATGGGAAAGTTGACAGTTAAGCCTATCTAGTGACAGCCCATCATAGGCTAGCTGGGTGATCTTGCAACTTGTACCATGTCGGAGTTTGATTTTCCCCATAGGGTTTCATTGATCGTGTACACTTGAGTATAGCTCGGGCTGAGAAGGTCGCAGCCATGGGAAAGTTGACAGTTAAGCCTATCTAGTGACAGCCCATCATAGGCTAGCTGGGTGATCTTGCAACTTGTATCATGCCGGAGTTTGATTTTCACCATAGGGTTTCATTGATCGCTTACTCGGCAACTTGTATCAAGCAGGATTTCTATTTTCACCTTAGCGCTTCATTGATCGTGTACTCATGAGTGTAGCTCGGGCTGAGAATGACACAGCCATGGGAAAGTTGACAGTTAAGCCTAACTAGTGACAGCCCATCATAGGCTAGCTGGGTGATCTTGCAACTTGTACCATGTCGGAGTTTGATTTTCCCCATAGGGTTTCATTGATCGTGTACTCTTGAGTGCAGCTCGGGCTGAGAAGGTCGCAGCCATGGGAAAGTTGACAGTTAAGCCTATCTAGTGACAGCCCATCATAGGCTAGCTGGGTGATCTTGCAACTTGTATCATGCCGGAGTTTGATTTTCCCCATAGGGTTTCATTGATCGCTAACTCGGCAACTTGTATCAAGCAGGATTTCTATTTTCCCCTTAGCGCTTCATTTATCGTCTACTCTTGAGTGTAGCTCGGGCTGAGAATGACACAGCCATGGGAAAGTTGACAGTTAAGCCTATCTAGTGACAGCCCATCATAGGCTAGCTGGGTGATCTTGCAACTTGTACCATGTCGGAGTTTGATTTTCCCCATAGGGTTTAATTGATCGTGTACTCTTGAGTATAGCTCGGGCTGAGAAGGTCGCAGCCATGGGAAAGTTGACAGTTAAGCCTATCTAGTGACAGCCCATCATAGGCTAGCTGGGTGATCTTGCAACTTGTATCATGCCGGAGTTTGATTTTCACCATAGGGTTTCATTGATCGCTTACTCGGCAACTTGTATCAAGCAGGATTTCTATTTTCCCCTTAGCGCTTCATTTATCGTGTACTCTTGAGTGTAGCTCGGGCTGAGAATGACACAGCCATGGGAAAGTTGACAGTTAAGCCTATCTAGTGACAGCCCATCATAGGCTAGCTGGGTGAGCTTGCAACTTGTACCATGTCGGAGTTTGATTTTCCCCATAGGGTTTCATTGATCGTGTACTCTTGAGTGTAGCTCGGGCTGAGAAGGTCGCAGCCATGGGAAAGTTGACAGTTAAGCCTATCTAGTGACAGCCCATCATAGGTTAGCTGGGTGATCTTGCAACTTTTATCATGCCGGAGTTTGATTTTCCCCATAGGGTTTCATTGATCGCTAACTCGGCAACTTGTATCAAGCAGGATTTCTATTTTCCCCTTAGCGCTTCATTGATCGTGTACTCTTGAGTGTAGCTTGGGCTGAGAACGACGCAGCCATGGGAAAGTTGACAGTTAAGCCTATCTAGTGACAGCCCATCATAGGCTAGCTGGGTGATCTTGCAACTTGTACCATGTCGGAGTTTGATTTTCCCCATAGGGTTTCATTGATCGTGTACTCTTGAGTGCAGCTCGGGCTGAGAAGGTCGCAGCCATGGGAAAGTTGACAGTTAAGCCTATCTAGTGACAGCCCATCATAGGCTAGCTGGGTGATCTTGCAACTTGTACCATGTCGGAGTTTGATTTTCCCCATAGGGTTTCATTGATCGTGTACTCTTGAGTGCAGCTCGGGCTGAGAAGGTCGCAGCTATGGGAAAGTTGACAGTTAAGCCTATCTAGTGACAGCCCATCATAGGCTAGCTGGGTGATCTTGCAACTTGTATCATGCCGGAGTTTGATTTTCCCCATAGGGTTTCATTGATCGCTAACTCGGCAACTTGTATCAAGCAGGATTTCTATTTTCCCCTTAGCGCTTCATTGATCGTGTACTCTTGAGTGTAGCTCGGGCTGAGAAGGTCGCAGCCATGGGAAAGTTGACAGTTAAGCCTATCTAGTGACAGCCCATCATAGGCTAGCTGGGTGATCTTGCAACTTGTACCATTTCGGAGTTTGATTTTCCCCATAGGGTTTCATTGATTCTGTACTCTTGAGTATAGCTCGGGCTGAGAAGGTCGCAGCCATGGGAAAGTTGACAGTTAAGCCTATCTAGTGACAGCCCATCATAGGCTAGCTGGGTGATCTTGCAACTTGTATCATGCCGGAGTTTGATTTTCACCATAGGGTTTCATTGATCGCTTACTCGGCAACTTGTATCAAGCAGGATTTCTATTTTCCCCTTAGTGCTTCATTGATCGTGTACTCTTGAGTGTAGCTCGGGCTGAGAATGACACAGCCATGGGAAAGTTGACAGTTAAGCCTATCTAGTGACAGCCCATCATAGGCTAGCTGGGTGATCTTGCAACTTGTACCATGTCGGAGTTTGATTTTCCCCATAGGGTTTCATTGATCGTGTACTCTTGAGTGCAGCTCGGGCTGAGAAGGTCGCAGCCATGGGAAAGTTGACAGTTAAGCCTATCTTGTGACAGCCCATCATAGGCTAGCTGGGTGATCTTGCAACTTGTACCATGTCGGAGTTTGATTTTCCCCATAGGGTTTCATTGATCGTGTACTCTTGAGTATAGCTCGGGCTGAGAAGGTCGCAGCCATGGGAAAATTGACAGTTAAGCCTATCTAGTGACAGCCCATCATAGGCTAGCTGGGTGATCTTGCAACTTGTATCATGCCGGAGTTTGATTTTCACCATAGGGTTTCATTGATCGCTTACTCGGCAACTTGTATCAAGCAGGATTTCTATTTTCCCCTTAGCGCTTCATTTATCGTGTACTCTTGAGTGTAGCTGGGGCTGAGAATGACACAGCCATGGGAAAGTTGACAGTTAAGCCTATCTAGTGACAGCCCATCATAGGCTAGCTGGGTGATCTTGCAACATGTACCATGTCGGAGTTTGATTTTCCCCATAGGGTTTCATTGATCGTGTACTCTTGAGTGCAGCTCGGGCTGAGAAGGTCGCAGCCATGGGAAAGTTGACAGTTAAGCCTATCTAGTGACAGCCCATCATAGGCTAGCTGGGTGATCTTGCAACTTGTACCATGTCGGAGTTTGATTTTCCCCATAGGGTTTCATTGATCGTGTTCTCTTGATTATAGCTCGGGCTGAGAAGGTCGCAGCCATGGGAAAGTTGACAGTTAAGCCTATCTAGTGACAGCCCATCATAGGCTAGCTGGGTGATCTTGCAACTTGTATCATGCCGGAGTTTGATTTTCACCATAGGGTTTCATTGATCGCTTACTCGGCAACTTGTATCAAGCAGGATTTCTATTTTCCCCTTAGCGCTTCATTGATCGTGTACTCTTGAGTGTAGCTTGGGCTGACAACGACGCAGCCATGGGAAAGTTGACAGTTAAGCCTATCTAGTGACAGCCCATCATAGGCTAGCTGGGTGATCTTGCAACTTGTACCATGTCGGAGTTTAATTTTCCCCATAGGGTTTCATTGATCGTGTACTCTTGAGTGCAGCTCGGGCTGAGAAGGTCGCAGCCATGGGAAAGTTGACAGTTAAGCCTATCTAGTGACAGCCCATCATAGGCTAGCTGGGTGATCTTGCAACTTGTATCATGACTGAGTTTGATTTTCACCATAGGGTTTCATTGATCGCTAACTCGGCAACTTGTATCAAGCAGGATTTCTATTTTCCCCTTAGCGCTTCATTGATCGTGTACTCTTGAGTGTAGCTGGGGCTGAGAATGACGCAGCCATGGGAAAGTTGACAGTTAAGCCTATCTAGTGACAGCCCATCATAGGCTAGCTGGGTGATCTTGCAACTTGTACCATGTCGGAGTTTGATTTTCCCCATAGGGTTTCATTGATCGTGTACTCTTGAGTGCAGCTCGGGCTGAGAAGGTCGCAGCTATGGGAAAGTTGACAGTTAAGCCTATCTAGTGACAGCCCATCATAGGCTAGCTGGGTGATCTTGCAACTTGTATCATGCCGGAGTTTGATTTTCCCCATAGGGTTTCATTGATCGCTAACTCGGCAACTTGTATCAAGCAGGATTTCTATTTTCCCCTTAGCGCTTCATTGATCGTGTACTCTTGAGTGTAGCTCGGGCTGAGAATGACGCAGCCATGGGAAAGTTGACAGTTAAGCCTATCTAGTGACAGCCCATCATAGGCTAGCTGGGTGATCTTGCAACTTGTACCATGTCGGAGTTTGATTTTCCCCATAGGGTTTCATTGATCGTGTACTCTTGAGTGCAGCTCGGGCTGAGAAGGTCGCAGCCATGGGAAAGTTGACAGTTAAGCCTATCTTGTGACAGCCCATCATAGGCTAGCTGGGTGATCTTGCAACTTGTACCATGTCGGAGTTTGATTTTCCCCATAGGGTTTCATTGATCGTGTACTCTTGAGTGCAGCTCGGGCTGAAAAGGTCGCAGCAATGGGAAAGTTGACAGTTAAGCCTATCTAGTGACAGCCCATCATAGGCTAGCTGGGTGATCTTGCAACTTGTATCACGCCTGAGTTTGATTTTCACCATAGGGTTTCATTGATCGCTTACTCGGCAACTTGTATCAAGCAGGATTTCTATTTTCCCCTTAGCGCTTCATTGATCGTGTACTCTTGAGTGTAGCTCGGGCTGAGAATGACACAGCCATGGGAAAGTTGACAGTTAAGCCTATCTAGTGACAGCCCATCATAGGCTAGCTGGGTGATCTTGCAACATGTACCATGTCGGAGTTTGATTTTCCCCATAGGGTTTCATTGATCGTGTACTCTTGAGTGCAGCTCGGGCTGAGAAGGTCGCAGCCATGGGAAAGTTGACAGTTAAGCCTATCTAGTGACAGCCCATCATAGGTTAGCTGGGTGATCTTGCAACTTTTATCATGCCGGAGTTTGATTTTCCCCATAGGGTTTCATTGATCGCTAACTCGGCAACTTGTATCAAGCAGGATTTCTATTTTCCCCTTAGCGCTTCATTGATCGTGTACTCTTGAGTGTAGCTTGGGCTGAGCACGACGCAGCCATGGGAAAGTTGACAGTTAAGCCTATCTAGTGACAGCCCATCATAGGCTAGCTGGGTGATCTTGCAACTTGTACCATGTCGGAGTTTGATTTTCCCCATAGGGTTTCATTGATCGTGTACTCTTGAGTGCAGCTCGGGCTGAGAAGGTCGCAGCCATGGGAAAGTTGACAGTTAAGCCTATCTAGTGACAGCCCATCATAGACTAGCTGGGTGATCTTGCAACTTGTACCATGTCGGAGTTTGATTTTCCCCATAGGGTTTCATTGATCGTGTACTCTTGAGTGCAGCTCGGTCTGAAAAGGTCGCAGCCATGGGAAAGTTGACAGTTAAGCCTATCTAGTGACAGCCCATCATAGGCTAGCTGGGTGATCTTGCAACTTGTATCACGCCTGAGTTTGATTTTCACCATAGGGTTTCATTGATCGCTTACTCGGCAACTTGTATCAAGCAGGATTTCTATTTTCCCCTTAGCGCTTCATTGATCGTGTACTCTTGAGTGTAGCTCGGGCTGAGAATGACACAGCCATGGGAAAGTTGACAGTTAAGCCTATCTAGTGACAGCCCATCATAGGCTAGCTGGGTGATCTTGCAACATGTACCATGTCGGAGTTTGATTTTCCCCATAGGGTTTCATTGATCGTGTACTCTTGAGTGCAGTTCGGGCTGAGAAGGTCGCAGCCATGGGAAAGTTGACAGTTAAGCCTATCTAGTGACAGCCCATCATAGGTTAGCTGGGTGATCTTGCAACTTTTATCATGCCGGAGTTTGATTTTCCCCATAGGGTTTCATTGATCGCTAACTCGGCAACTTGTATCAAGCAGGATTTCTATTTTCCCCTTAGCGCTTCATTGATCGTGTACTCTTGAGTGTAGCTTGGGCTGAGCACGACGCAGCCATGGGAAAGTTGACAGTTAAGCCTATCTAGTGACAGCCCATCATAGGCTAGCTGGGTGATCTTGCAACTTGTACCATGTCGGAGTTTGATTTTCCCCATAGGGTTTCATTGATCGTGTACTCTTGAGTGCAGCTCGGGCTGAGAAGGTCGCAGCCATGGGAAAGTTGACAGTTAAGCCTATCTAGTGACAGCCCATCATAGGCTAGCTGGGTGATCTTGCAACTTGTACCATGTCGGAGTTTGATTTTCCCCATAGGGTTTCATTGATCGTGTACTCTTGAGTGCAGCTCGGGCTGAGAAGGTCGCAGCCATGGGAAAGTTGACAGTTAAGCCTATCTAGTGACAGCCCATCATAGGCTAGCTGGGTGATCTTGCAACTTGTACCATTTCGGAGTTTGATTTTCCCCATAGGGTTTCATTGATTCTGTACTCTTGAGTATAGCTCGGGCTGAGAAGGTCGCAGCCATGGGAAAGTTGACAGTTAAGCCTATCTAGTGACAGCCCATCATAGGCTAGCTGGGTGATCTTGCAACTTGTATCATGCCGGAGTTTGATTTTCACCATAGGGTTTCATTGATCGCTTACTCGGCAACTTGTATCAAGCAGGATTTCTATTTTCCCCTTAGTGCTTCATTGATCGTGTACTCTTGAGTGTAGCTCGGGCTGAGAATGACACAGCCATGGGAAAGTTGACAGTTAAGCCTATCTAGTGACAGCCCATCATAGGCTAGCTGGGTGATCTTGCAACTTGTACCATGTCGGAGTTTGATTTTCCCCATAGGGTTTCATTGATCGTGTACTCTTGAGTGCAGCTCGGGCTGAGAAGGTCGCAGCCATGGGAAAGTTGACAGTTAAGCCTATCTTGTGACAGCCCATCATAGGCTAGCTGGGTGATCTTGCAACTTGTACCATGTCGGAGTTTGATTTTCCCCATAGGGTTTCATTGATCGTGTACTCTTGAGTATAGCTCGGGCTGAGAAGGTCGCAGCCATGGGAAAATTGACAGTTAAGCCTATCTAGTGACAGCCCATCATAGGCTAGCTGGGTGATCTTGCAACTTGTATCATGCCGGAGTTTGATTTTCACCATAGGGTTTCATTGATCGCTTACTCGGCAACTTGTATCAAGCAGGATTTCTATTTTCCCCTTAGCGCTTCATTTATCGTGTACTCTTGAGTGTAGCTCGGGCTGAGAATGACACAGCCATGGGAAAGTTGACAGTTAAGCCTATCTAGTGACAGCCCATCATAGGCTAGCTGGGTGATCTTGCAACATGTACCATGTCGGAGTTTGATTTTCCCCATAGGGTTTCATTGATCGTGTACTCTTGAGTGCAGCTCGGGCTGAGAAGGTCGCAGCCATGGGAAAGTTGACAGTTAAGCCTATCTAGTGACAGCCCATCATAGGCTAGCTGGGTGATCTTGCAACTTGTACCATGTCGGAGTTTGATTTTCCCCATAGGTTTTCATTGATCGTGTTCTCTTGATTATAGCTCGGGCTGAGAAGGTCGCAGCCATGGGAAAGTTGACAGTTAAGCCTATCTAGTGACAGCCCATCATAGGCTAGCTGGGTGATCTTGCAACTTGTATCATGCCGGAGTTTGATTTTCACCATAGGGTTTCATTGATCGCTTACTCGGCAACTTGTATCAAGCAGGATTTCTATTTTCCCCTTAGCGCTTCATTGATCGTGTACTCTTGAGTGTAGCTTGGGCTGACAACGACGCAGCCATGGAAAGTTGACAGTTAAGCCTATCTAGTGACAGCCCATCATAGGCTAGCTGGGTGATCTTGCAACTTGTACCATGTCGGAGTTTAATTTTCCCCATAGGGTTTCATTGATCGTGTACTCTTGAGTGCAGCTCGGGCTGAGAAGGTCGCAGCCATGGGAAAGTTGACAGTTAAGCCTATCTAGTGACAGCCCATCATAGGCTAGCTGGGTGATCTTGCAACTTGTACCATGTCGGAGTTTGATTTTCCCCATAGGGTTTCATTGATCGTGTACTCTTGAGTATAGCTCGGGCTGAGAAGGTCGCAGCCATGGGAAAGTTGACAGTTAAGCCTATCTAGTGACAGCCCATCATAGGCTAGCTGGGTGATCTTGCAACTTGTATCATGCCTGAGTTTGATTTTCACCATAGGGTTTCATTGATCGCTAACTCGGCAACTTGTATCAAGCAGGATTTCTATTTTCCCCTTAGCGCTTCATTGATCGTGTACTCTTGAGTGTAGCTGGGGCTGAGAATGACGCAGCCATGGGAAAGTTGACAGTTAAGCCTATCTAGTGACAGCCCATCATAGGCTAGCTGGGTGATCTTGCAACTTGTACCATGTCGGAGTTTGATTTTCCCCATAGGGTTTCATTGATCGTGTACTCTTGAGTGCAGCTCGGGCTGAGAAGGTCGCAGCTATGGGAAAGTTGACAGTTAAGCCTATCTAGTGACAGCCCATCATAGGCTAGCTGGGTGATCTTGCAACTTGTATCATGCCGGAGTTTGATTTTCCCCATAGGGTTTCATTGATCGCTAACTCGGCAACTTGTATCAAGCAGGATTTCTATTTTCCCCTTAGCGCTTCATTGATCGTGTACTCTTGAGTGTAGCTCGGGCTGAGAATGACGCAGCCATGGGAAAGTTGACAGTTAAGCCTATCTAGTGACAGCCCATCATAGGCTAGCTGGGTGATCTTGCAACTTGTACCATGTCGGAGTTTGATTTTCCCCATAGGGTTTCATTGATCGTGTACTCTTGAGTGCAGCTCGGGCTGAGAAGGTCGCAGCCATGGGAAAGTTGACAGTTAAGCCTATCTTGTGACAGCCCATCATAGGCTAGCTGGGTGATCTTGCAACTTGTACCATGTCGGAGTTTGATTTTCCCCATAGGGTTTCATTGATCGTGTACTCTTGAGTGCAGCTCGGGCTGAAAAGGTCGCAGCCATGGGAAAGTTGACAGTTAAGCCTATCTAGTGACAGCCCATCATAGGCTAGCTGGGTGATCTTGCAACTTGTATCACGCCTGAGTTTGATTTTCACCATAGGGTTTCATTGATCGCTTACTCGGCAACTTGTATCAAGCAGGATTTCTATTTTCCCCTTAGCGCTTCATTGATCGTGTACTCTTGAGTGTAGCTCGGGCTGAGAATGAGACAGCCATGGGAAAGTTGACAGTTAAGCCTATCTAGTGACAGCCCATCATAGGCTAGCTGGGTGATCTTGCAACATGTACCATGTCGGAGTTTGATTTTCCCCATAGGGTTTCATTGATCGTGTACTCTTGAGTGCAGCTCGGGCTGAGAAGGTCGCAGCCATGGGAAAGTTGACAGTTAAGCCTATCTAGTGACAGCCCATCATAGGTTAGCTGGGTGATCTTGCAACTTTTATCATGCCGGAGTTTGATTTTCCCCATAGGGTTTCATTGATCGCTAACTCGGCAACTTGTATCAAGCAGGATTTCTATTTTCCCCTTAGCGCTTCATTGATCGTGTACTCTTGAGTGTAGCTTGGGCTGAGCACGACGCAGCCATGGGAAAGTTGACAGTTAAGCCTATCTAGTGACAGCCCATCATAGGCTAGCTGGGTGATCTTGCAACTTGTACCATGTCGGAGTTTGATTTTCCCCATAGGGTTTCATTGATCGTGTACTCTTGAGTGCAGCTCGGGCTGAGAAGGTCGCAGCCATGGGAAAGTTGACAGTTAAGCCTATCTAGTGACAGCCCATCATAGGCTAGCTGGGTGATCTTGCAACTTGTACCATGTCGGAGTTTGATTTTCCCCATAGGGTTTCATTGATCGTGTACTCTTGAGTGCAGCTCGGGCTGAGAAGGTCGCAGCCATGGGAAAGTTGACAGTTAAGCCTATCTAGTGACAGCCCATCATAGGTTAGCTGGGTGATCTTGCAACTTTTATCATGCCGGAGTTTGATTTTCACCATAGGGTTTCATTGATCGCTTACTCGGCAACTTGTATCAAGCAGGATTTCTATTTTCCCCTTAGCGCTTCATTGATCGTGTACTCATGAGTGTAGCTCGGGCTGAGAATGACACAGCCATGGGAAAGTTGACAGTTAAGCCTATCTAGTGACAGCCCATCATAGGCTAGCTGGGTGATCTTGCAACTTGTACCATGTCGGAGTTTGATTTTCCCCTTAGGGTTTCATTGATCGCTTACTCGGCAACTTGTATCAAGCAGGATTTCTATTTTCCCCTTAGCGCTTCATTGATCGTGTACTCTTGAGTGTAGCTCGGGCTGAGAATGACACAGCCATGGGAAAGTTGACAGTTAAGCCTATCTAGTGACAGCCCATCATAGGCTAGCTGGGTGATCTTGCAACTTGTACCATGTCGGAGTTTGATTTTCCCCATAGGGTTTCATTGATCGTGTACTCTTGAGTGCAGCTCGGGCTGAGAAGGTCGCAGCCATTGGAAAGTTGAGACAGTTAAGCCTATCTAGTGACAGCCCATCATAGGCTAGCTGGGTGATCTTGCAACTTGTACCATGTCGGAGTTTGATTTTCCCCATAGGGTTTCATTGATCGTGTACTCTTGAGTATAGCTCGGGCTGAGAAGGTCGCAGCCATGGGAAAATTGACAGTTAAGCCTATCTAGTGACAGCCCATCATAGGCTAGCTGGGTGATCTTGCAACTTGTATCATGCCGGAGTTTGATTTTCACCATAGGGTTTCATTGATCGCTTACTCGGCAACTTGTATCAAGCAGGATTTCTATTTTCCCCTTAGCGCTTCATTTATCGTGTACTCCTTGAGTGTAGCTCGGGCTGAGAATGACACAGCCATGGGAAAGTTGACAGTTAAGCCTATCTAGTGACAGCCCATCATAGGCTAGCTGTGGTGATCTTGCAACTTGTACCATGTCGGAGTTTGATTTTCCCCCTTAGGGTTTCATTGATCGCTTACTCGGCAACTTGTATCAAGCAGGATTTCTATTTTTTCCCTTAGCGCTTCATTGATCGTGTACTCTTGAGTGTAGCTCGGGCTGAGAATGACCACAGCCATGGGAAAGTTGACAGTTAAGCCTATCTAGTGACAGCCCATCATAGGCTAGCTGGGTGATCTTGCAACTTGTACCATGTCGGAGTTTGATTTTCCCCATAGGGTTTCATTGATCGTGTACTCTTGAGTGCAGCTCGGGCTGAGAAGGTCGCAGCCATTGCGAAAGTTGACAGTTAAGCCTATCTAGTGACAGCCCATCATAGGCTAGCTGGGTGATCTTGCAACTTGTACCATGTCGGAGTTTGATTTTCCCCATAGGGTTTCATTGATCGTGTACTCTTGAGTATAGCTCGGGCTGAGAAGGTCGCAGCCATGGGAAAGTTGACAGTTAAGCTCTATCTAGTGACAGCCCATTCATAGGCTAGCTGGGTGATTTTGCAACTTGTATCATGCCGGAGTTTGATTTTCACCATAGGGTTTCATTGATCGCTTACTCGGCAACTTGTATCAAGCAGGATTTCTATTTTCCCCTTAGCGCTTCATTGATCGTGTACTCATGAGTGTAGCTCGGGCTGAGAATGACACAGCCATGGGAAAGTTGACAGTTAAGCCTATCTAGTGACAGCCCATCATAGGCTAGCTGGGTGATCTTGCAACTTGTACCATGTCGGAGTTTGATTTTCCCCCATAGGGTTTCATTGATCGTGTACTCTTGAGTATAGCTCGGGCTGAGAAGGTCGCAGCCCATGGGAAAATTGACAGTTAAGCCTATCTAGTGACAGCCCATCATAGGCTAGCTGGGTGATCTTGCAACTTGTATCATGCCGGAGTTTGATTTTCACCATAGGGTTTCATTGATCGCTTACTCGGCAACTTGTAAACAAGCAGGATTTCTATTTTCCCCCTTAGCGCTTTCATTTATCGTGTACTCTTGAGTGTAGCTCCGGGCTGAGAATGACACCAGCCATGGGAAAAGGTTGACAGTTAAGGCCTATCTAGTGACAGCCCATCATAGGCTAGCTGGAGTGATCTTGCAACTTGTACCATGTCGGAGTTTGATTTTCCCATAGGGTTTCATTGATCGTGTACTCTTGAGTGCAGCTCGGGCTGAGAAGGTCCGCAGCCATGGGAAAGTTGACCAGTTAAGCCTATTAAGTGACAGCCCATCATAGGCTAGCTGGGTGATCTTGCAACTTGTACCATGTCGGAGTTGTGATTTTCCCCATAGGGGTTTCCTTGATCGTGTACACTTGAGTATAGCTCGGGCTGAGAAGGTCCGCAGCCATGGGAAAAGTTGACAGTTAAGCCTATCTAGTGACAGCCCATCATAGGCTAGCTGGGTGATCTTGCAACTTGTATCATGCCGGAGTTTGATTTTCACCATAGGGTTTTCATTGATCGCTTACCTCCGCAACTTGTATCAAGCAGGATTTTCTATTTTCCCCTTAGCGCTTCATTGATCGTGTACTCATGAGTGTAGCTCGGGCTGAGAATGACACAGCCATGGAAAGTTGACAGTTAAGCCTAACTAGTGACAGCCCATCATAGGCTAGCTGGGTGATCCTTGCAACTTGTACCATGTCGGAGTTTGATTTTCCCCAATAGGGTTTCATTGATCGTGTACTCTTGAGTGCAGCTCGGGCTGAGAAGGTCGCAGCCATGGGAAAGTTGACAGTTAAGCTATCTAGTGACCAGCCCATCATAGGCTAGCTGGGTGATCTTGCAACTTGTATCATGCCGGAGTTTGATTTTCCCCATAGGGTTTCACTTGATCGCTAACTCGGCAACTTGTATCAAGCAGGATTTCTTATTTTCCCCTTAGCGCTTCATTTATCGTGTACTCTTGAGTGTAGCTCGGGCTGAGAATGACACAGCCCATGGGAAAGTTGACAGTTAAGCCTATCTAGTGACAGCCCATCATAGGCTACGCTGGGTGATCTTGCAACTTGTACCATGTCGGGAGTTTGATTTTCCCCCATAGGGTTTAATTGATCGTGTACTCTTGAGTATAGCTCGGGCTGAGAAGGTCGCAGCCATGGGAAAGTTGACAGTTAAGCCTATCTAGTGACAGCCCATCATAGGCTAGCTGGGTGATCTTGCAACTTGTATCATGCCGGAGTTTGATTTTCACCATAGGGTTTCATTGATCGCTTACTCGGCAACTTGTATCAAGCAGGATTTCTATTTTCCCCCTTAGCGCTTCATTTATCGTGTACTCTTGAGTGTAGCTCGGGCTGAGAATGACACAGCCATGGGAAAGTTGACAGTTAAGCCTATCTAGTGACAGCCCCATCATAGGCTAGCTGGGTGATCTTGCAACATGTACCATGTCGGAGTTTGATTTTCCCCATAGGGTTTCATTGATCGTGTACTCTTGAGTGCAGCTCGGGCTGAGAAGGTCGCAGCCATCGGGAAAAGTTGACAGTTAAGCCTATCTAGTGACAGCCACATCATAGGCTAGCTGGGTGATCTTGCAACTTGTACCATGTCGGAGTTGATTTTCCCCATAGGTTTTCATTGATCGTGTTCTCTTGATTATAGCTCGGGCTGAGAAGGTCGCAGCCATGGGAAAGTTGACAGTTAAGCCTATCTAGTGACAGCCCATCATAGGCTAGCTGGGTGATCTTGCAACTTGTATCATGCCGGAGTTTGATTTTCACCATAGGGTTTCATTGATCGCTTACTCGGCAACTTGTATCAAGCAGGATTTCTATTTTCCCCTTAGCGCTTCATTGATCGTGTACTCTTGAGTGTAGCTTGGGCTGACAACGACGCAGCCATGGGAAAGTTGACAGTTAAGCCTATCTAGTGACAGCCCATCATAGGCTAGCTGGGTGATCTTGCAACTTGTACCATGTCGGAGTTTAATTTTCCCCATAGGGTTTCATTGATCGTGTACTCTTGAGTGCAGCTCGGGCTGAGAAGGTCGCAGCCATGGGAAAGTTGACAGTTAAGCCTATCTAGTGACAGCCCATCATAGGCTAGCTGGGTGATCTTGCAACTTGTACCATGTCGGAGTTTGATTTTCCCCATAGGGTTTCATTGATCGTGTACTCTTGAGTATAGCTCGGGCTGAGAAGGTCGCAGCCATGGGAAAGTTGACAGTTAAGCCTATCTAGTGACAGCCCATCATAGGCTAGCTGGGTGATCTTGCAACTTGTATCATGCCTGAGTTTGATTTTCACCATAGGGTTTCATTGATCGCTAACTCGGCAACTTGTATCAAGCAGGATTTCTATTTTCCCCTTAGCGCTTCATTGATCGTGTACTCTTGAGTGTAGCTGGGGCTGAGAATGACGCAGCCATGGGAAAGTTGACAGTTAAGCCTATCTAGTGACAGCCCATCATAGGCTAGCTGGGTGATCTTGCAACTTGTACCATGTCGGAGTTTGATTTTCCCCATAGGGTTTCATTGATCGTGTACTCTTGAGTGCAGCTCGGGCTGAGAAGGTCGCAGCTATGGGAAAGTTGACAGTTAAGCCTATCTAGTGACAGCCCATCATAGGCTAGCTGGGTGATCTTGCAACTTGTATCATGCCGGAGTTTGATTTTCCCCATAGGGTTTCATTGATCGCTAACTCGGCAACTTGTATCAAGCAGGATTTCTATTTTCCCCTTAGCGCTTCATTGATCGTGTACTCTTGAGTGTAGCTCGGGCTGAGAATGACGCAGCCATGGGAAAGTTGACAGTTAAGCCTATCTAGTGACAGCCCATCATAGGCTAGCTGGGTGATCTTGCAACTTGTACCATGTCGGAGTTTGATTTTCCCCATAGGGTTTCATTGATCGTGTACTCTTGAGTGCAGCTCGGGCTGAGAAGGTCGCAGCCATGGGAAAGTTGACAGTTAAGCCTATCTTGTGACAGCCCATCATAGGCTAGCTGGGTGATCTTGCAACTTGTACCATGTCGGAGTTTGATTTTCCCCATAGGGTTTCATTGATCGTGTACTCTTGAGTGCAGCTCGGGCTGAAAAGGTCGCAGCCATGGGAAAGTTGACAGTTAAGCCTATCTAGTAACAGCCCATCATAGGCTAGCTGGGTGATCTTGCAACTTGTATCACGCCTGAGTTTGATTTTCACCATAGGGTTTCATTGATCGCTTACTCGGCAACTTGTATCAAGCAGGATTTCTATTTTCCCCTTAGCGCTTCATTGATCGTGTACTCTTGAGTGTAGCTCGGGCTGAGAATGAGACAGCCATGGGAAAGTTGACAGTTAAGCCTATCTAGTGACAGCCCATCATAGGCTAGCTGGGTGATCTTGCAACATGTACCATGTCGGAGTTTGATTTTCCCCATAGGGTTTCATTGATCGTGTACTCTTGAGTGCAGCTCGGGCTGAGAAGGTCGCAGCCATGGGAAAGTTGACAGTTAAGCCTATCTAGTGTCAGCCCATCATAGGTTAGCTGGGTGATCTTGCAACTTTTATCATGCCGGAGTTTGATTTTCCCCATAGGGTTTCATTGATCGCTAACTCGGCAACTTGTATCAAGCAGGATTTCTATTTTCCCCTTAGCGCTTCATTGATCGTGTACTCTTGAGTGTAGCTTGGGCTGAGCACGACGCAGCCATGGGAAAGTTGACAGTTAAGCCTATCTAGTGACAGCCCATCATAGGCTAGCTGGGTGATCTTGCAACTTGTACCATGTCGGAGTTTGATTTTCCCCATAGGGTTTCATTGATCGTGTACTCTTGAGTGCAGCTCGGGCTGAGAAGGTCGCAGCCATGGGAAAGTTGACAGTTAAGCCTATCTAGTGACAGCCCATCATAGGCTAGCTGGGTGATCTTGCAACTTGTACCATGTCGGAGTTTGATTTTCCCCATAGGGTTTCATTGATCGTGTACTCTTGAGTGCAGCTCGGGCTGAGAAGGTCGCAGCCATGGGAAAGTTGACAGTTAAGCCTATCTAGTGACAGCCCATCATAGGTTAGCTGGGTGATCTTGCAACTTTTATCATGCCGGAGTTTGATTTTCACCATAGGGTTTCATTGATCGCTTACTCGGCAACTTGTATCAAGCAGGATTTCTATTTTCCCCTTAGCGCTTCATTGATCGTGTACTCATGAGTGTAGCTCGGGCTGAGAATGACACAGCCATGGGAAAGTTGACAGTTAAGCCTATCTAGTGACAGCCCATCATAGGCTAGCTGGGTGATCTTGCAACTTGTACCATGTCGGAGTTTGATTTTCCCCTTAGGGTTTCATTGATCGCTTACTCGGCAACTTGTATCAAGCAGGATTTCTATTTTCCCCTTAGCGCTTCATTGATCGTGTACTCTTGAGTGTAGCTCGGGCTGAGAATGACACAGCCATGGGAAAGTTGACAGTTAAGCCTATCTAGTGACAGCCCATCATAGGCTAGCTGGGTGATCTTGCAACTTGTACCATGTCGGAGTTTGATTTTCCCCATAGGGTTTCATTGATCGTGTACTCTTGAGTGCAGCTCGGGCTGAGAAGGTCGCAGCCATTGGAAAGTTGACAGTTAAGCCTATCTAGTGACAGCCCATCATAGGCTAGCTGGGTGATCTTGCAACTTGTACCATGTCGGAGTTTGATTTTCCCCATAGGGTTTCATTGATCGTGTACTCTTGAGTATAGCTCGGGCTGAGAAGGTCGCAGCCATGGGAAAGTTGACAGTTAAGCCTATCTAGTGACAGCCCATCATAGGCTAGCTGGGTGATTTTGCAACTTGTATCATGCCGGAGTTTGATTTTCACCATAGGGTTTCATTGATCGCTTACTCGGCAACTTGTATCAAGCAGGATTTCTATTTTCCCCTTAGCGCTTCATTGATCGTGTACTCATGAGTGTAGCTCGGGCTGAGAATGACACAGCCATGGGAAAGTTGACAGTTAAGCCTATCTAGTGACAGCCCATCATAGGCTAGCTGGGTGATCTTGCAACTTGTACCATGTCGGAGTTTGATTTTCCCCATAGGGTTTCATTGATCGTGTACTCTTGAGTATAGCTCGGGCTGAGAAGGTCGCAGCCATGGGAAAATTGACAGTTAAGCCTATCTAGTGACAGCCCATCATAGGCTAGCTGGGTGATCTTGCAACTTGTATCATGCCGGAGTTTGATTTTCACCATAGGGTTTCATTGATCGCTTACTCGGCAACTTGTATCAAGCAGGATTTCTATTTTCCCCTTAGCGCTTCATTTATCGTGTACTCTTGAGTGTAGCTCGGGCTGAGAATGACACAGCCATGGGAAAGTTGACAGTTAAGCCTATCTAGTGACAGCCCATCATAGGCTAGCTGGGTGATCTTGCAACTTGTACCATGTCGGAGTTTGATTTTCCCCTTAGGGTTTCATTGATCGCTTACTCGGCAACTTGTATCAAGCAGGATTTCTATTTTTCCCTTAGCGCTTCATTGATCGTGTACTCTTGAGTGTAGCTCGGGCTGAGAATGACACAGCCATGGGAAAGTTGACAGTTAAGCCTATCTAGTGACAGCCCATCATAGGCTAGCTGGGTGATCTTGCAACTTGTACCATGTCGGAGTTTGATTTTCCCCATAGGGTTTCATTGATCGTGTACTCTTGAGTGCAGCTCGGGCTGAGAAGGTCGCAGCCATTGGAAAGTTGACAGTTAAGCCTATCTAGTGACAGCCCATCATAGGCTAGCTGGGTGATCTTGCAACTTGTACCATGTCGGAGTTTGATTTTCCCCATAGGGTTTCATTGATCGTGTACTCTTGAGTATAGCTCGGGCTGAGAAGGTCGCAGCCATGGGAAAGTTGACAGTTAAGCCTATCTAGTGACAGCCCATCATAGGCTAGCTGGGTGATTTTGCAACTTGTATCATGCCGGAGTTTGATTTTCACCATAGGGTTTCATTGATCGCTTACTCGGCAACTTGTATCAAGCAGGATTTCTATTTTCCCCTTAGCGCTTCATTGATCGTGTACTCATGAGTGTAGCTCGGGCTGAGAATGACACAGCCATGGGAAAGTTGACAGTTAAGCCTATCTAGTGACAGCCCATCATAGGCTAGCTGGGTGATCTTGCAACTTGTACCATGTCGGAGTTTGATTTTCCCCATAGGGTTTCATTGATCGTGTACTCTTGAGTATAGCTCGGGCTGAGAAGGTCGCAGCCATGGGAAAATTGACAGTTAAGCCTATCTAGTGACAGCCCATCATAGGCTAGCTGGGTGATCTTGCAACTTGTATCATGCCGGAGTTTGATTTTCACCATAGGGTTTCATTGATCGCATACTCGGCAACTTGTATCAAGCAGGATTTCTATTTTCCCCTTAGCGCTTCATTTATCGTGTACTCTTGAGTGTAGCTCGGGCTGAGAATGACACAGCCATGGGAAAGTTGACAGTTAAGCCTATCTAGTGACAGCCCATCATAGGCTAGCTGGGTGATCTTGCAACTTGTACCATGTCGGAGTTTGATTTTCCCCATAGGGTTTCATTGATCGTGTACTCTTGAGTGCAGCTCGGGCAGAGAAGGTCGCAGCCATGGGAAAGTTGACAGTTAAGCCTATCTAGTGACAGCCCATCATAGGCTAGCTGGGTGATCTTGCAACTTGTACCATGTCGGAGTTTGATTTTCCCCATAGGGTTTCCTTGATCGTGTACACTTGAGTATAGCTCGGGCTGAGAAGGTCGCAGCCATGGGAAAGTTGACAGTTAAGCCTATCTAGTGACAGCCCATCATAGGCTAGCTGGGTGATCTTGCAACTTGTATCATGCCGGAGTTTGATTTTCACCATAGGGTTTCATTGATCGCTTACTCGGCAACTTGTATCAAGCAGGATTTCTATTTTCCCCTTAGCGCTTCATTGATCGTGTACTCATGAGTGTAGCTCGGGCTGAGAATGACACAGCCATGGGAAAGTTGACAGTTAAGCCTAACTAGTGACAGCCCATCATAGGCTAGCTGGGTGATCTTGCAACTTGTACCATGTCGGAGTTTGATTTTCCCCATAGGGTTTCATTGATCGTGTACTCTTGAGTGCAGCTCGGGTTGAGAAGGTCGCAGCCATGGGAAAGTTGACAGTTAAGCCTATCTAGTGACAGCCCATCATAGGCTAGCTGGGTGATCTTGCAACTTGTATCATGCCGGAGTTTGATTTTCCCCATAGGGTTTCATTGATCGCTAACTCGGCAACTTGTATCAAGCAGGATTTCTATTTTCCCCTTAGCGCTTCATTTATCGTGTACTCTTGAGTGTAGCTCGGGCTGAGAATGACACAGCCATGGGAAAGTTGACAGTTAAGCCTATCTAGTGACAGCCCATCATAGGCTAGCTGGGTGATCTTGCAACTTGTACCATGTCGGAGTTTGATTTTCCCCATAGGGTTTAATTGATCGTGTACTCTTGAGTATAGCTCGGGCTGAGAAGGTCGCAGCCATGGGAAAGTTGACAGTTAAGCCTATCTAGTGACAGCCCATCATAGGCTAGCTGGGTGATCTTGCAACTTGTATCATGCCGGAGTTTGATTTTCACCATAGGGTTTCATTGATCGCTTACTCGGCAACTTGTATCAAGCAGGATTTCTATTTTCCCCTTAGCGCTTCATTTATCGTGTACTCTTGAGTGTAGCTCGGGCTGAGAATGACACAGCCATGGGAAAGTTGACAGTTAAGCCTATCTAGTGACAGCCCATCATAGGCTAGCTGGGTGAGCTTGCAACTTGTACCATGTCGGAGTTTAATTTTCCCCATAGGGTTTCATTGATCGTGTACTCTTGAGTGTAGCTCGGGCTGAGAAGGTCGCAGCCATGGGAAAGTTGACAGTTAAGCCTATCTAGTGACAGCCCATCATAGGTTAGCTGGGTGATCTTGCAACTTTTATCATGCCGGAGTTTGATTTTCCCCATAGGGTTTCATTGATCGCTAACTCGGCAACTTGTATCAAGCAGGATTTCTATTTTCCCCTTAGCGCTTCATTGATCGTGTACTCTTGAGTGTAGCTTGGGCTGAGAACGACGCAGCCATGGGAAAGTTGACAGTTAAGCCTATCTAGTGACAGCCGATCATAGGCTAGCTGGGTGATCTTGCAACTTGTACCATGTCGGAGTTTGATTTTCCCCATAGGGTTTCATTGATCGTGTACTCTTGAGTGCAGCTCGGGCTGAGAAGGTCGCAGCTATGGGAAAGTTGACAGTTAAGCCTATCTAGTGACAGCCCATCATAGGCTAGCTGGGTGATCTTGCAACTTGTATCATGCCGGAGTTTGATTTTCCCCATAGGGTTTCATTGATCGCTAACTCGGCAACTTGTATCAAGCAGGATTTCTATTTTCCCCTTAGCGCTTCATTGATCGTGTACTCTTGAGTGTAGCTCGGGCTGAGAAGGTCGCAGCCATGGGAAAGTTGACAGTTAAGCCTATCTAGTGACAGCCCATCATAGGCTAGCTGGGTGATCTTGCAACTTGTACCATTTCGGAGTTTGATTTTCCCCATAGGGTTTCATTGATTCTGTACTCTTGAGTATAGCTCGGGCTGAGAAGGTCGCAGCCATGGGAAAGTTGACAGTTAAGCCTATCTAGTGACAGCCCATCATAGGCTAGCTGGGTGATCTTGCAACTTGTATCATGCCGGAGTTTGATTTTCACCATAGGGTTTCATTGATCGCTTACTCGGCAACTTGTATCAAGCAGGATTTCTATTTTCCCCTTAGTGCTTCATTGATCGTGTACTCTTGAGTGTAGCTCGGGCTGAGAATGACACAGCCATGGGAAAGTTGACAGTTAAGCCTATCTAGTGACAGCCCATCATAGGCTAGCGGGGTGATCTTGCAACTTGTACCATGTCGGAGTTTGATTTTCCCCATAGGGTTTCATTGATCGTGTACTCTTGAGTGCAGCTCGGGCTGAGAAGGTCGCAGCCATGGGAAAGTTGACAGTTAAGCCTATCTTGTGACAGCCCATCATAGGCTAGCTGGGTGATCTTGCAACTTGTACCATGTCGGAGTTTGATTTTCCCCATAGGGTTTCATTGATCGTGTACTCTTGAGTATAGCTCGGGCTGAGAAGGTCGCAGCCATGGGAAAATTGACAGTTAAGCCTATCTAGTGACAGCCCATCATAGGCTAGCTGGGTGATCTTGCAACTTGTATCATGCCGGAGTTTGATTTTCACCATAGGGTTTCATTGATCGCTTACTCGGCAACTTGTATCAAGCAGGATTTCTATTTTCCCCTTAGCGCTTCATTTATCGTGTACTCTTGAGTGTAGCTCGGGCTGAGAATGACACAGCCATGGGAAAGTTGACAGTTAAGCCTATCTAGTGACAGCCCATCATAGGCTAGCTGGGTGATCTTGCAACATGTACCATGTCGGAGTTTGATTTTCCCCATAGGGTTTCATTGATCGTGTACTCTTGAGTGCAGCTCGGGCTGAGAAGGTCGCAGCCATGGGAAAGTTGACAGTTAAGCCTATCTAGTGACAGCCCATCATAGGCTAGCTGGGTGATCTTGCAACTTGTACCATGTCGGAGTTTGATTTTCCCCATAGGGTTTCATTGATCGTGTTCTCTTGATTATAGCTCGGGCTGAGAAGGTCGCAGCCATGGGAAAGTTGACAGTTAAGCCTATCTAGTGACAGCCCATCATAGGCCAGCTGGGTGATCTTGCAACTTGTATCATGCCGGAGTTTGATTTTCACCATAGGGTTTCATTGATCGCTTACTCGGCAACTTGTATCAAGCAGGATTTCTATTTTCCCCTTAGCGCTTCATTGATCGTGTACTCTTGAGTGTAGCTTGGGCTGACAACGACGCAGCCATGGGAAAGTTGACAGTTAAGCCTATCTAGTGACAGCCCATCATAGGCTAGCTGGGTGATCTTGCAACTTGTACCATGTCGGAGTTTAATTTTCCCCATAGGGTTTCATTGATCGTGTACTCTTGAGTGCAGCTCGGGCTGAGAAGGTCGCAGCCATGGGAAAGTTGACAGTTAAGCCTATCTAGTGACAGCCCATCATAGGCTAGCTGGGTGATCTTGCAACTTGTACCATGTCGGAGTTTGATTTTCCCCATAGGGTTTCATTGATCGTGTACTCTTGAGTATAGCTCGGGCTGAGAAGGTCGCAGCCATGGGAAAGTTGACAGTTAAGCCTATCTAGTGACAGCCCATCATAGGCTAGCTGGGTGATCTTGCAACTTGTATCATGCCTGAGTTTGATTTTCACCATAGGGTTTCATTGATCGCTAACTCGGCAACTTGTATCAAGCAGGATTTCTATTTTCCCCTTAGCGCTTCATTGATCGTGTACTCTTGAGTGTAGCTGGGGCTGAGAATGACGCAGCCATGGGAAAGTTGACAGTTAAGCCTATCTAGTGACAGCCCATCATAGGCTAGCTGGGTGATCTTGCAACTTGTACCATGTCGGAGTTTGATTTTCCCCATAGGGTTTCATTGATCGTGTACTCTTGAGTGCAGCTCGGGCTGAGAAGGTCGCAGCTATGAGAAAGTTGACAGTTAAGCCTATCTAGTGACAGCCCATCATAGGCTAGCTGGGTGATCTTGCAACTTGTATCATGCCGGAGTTTGATTTTCCCCATAGGGTTTCATTGATCGCTAACTCGGCAACTTGTATCAAGCAGGATTTCTATTTTCCCCTTAGCGCTTCATTGATCGTGTACTCTTGAGTGTAGCTCGGGCTGAGAATGACGCAGCCATGGGAAAGTTGACAGTTAAGCCTATCTAGTGACAGCCCATCATAGGCTAGCTGGGTGATCTTGCAACTTGTACCATGTCGGAGTTTGATTTTCCCCATAGGGTTTCATTGATCGTGTACTCTTGAGTGCAGCTCGGGCTGAGAAGGTCGCAGCCATGGGAAAGTTGACAGTTAAGCCTATCTTGTGACAGCCCATCATAGGCTAGCTGGGTGATCTTGCAACTTGTACCATGACGGAGTTTGATTTTCCCCATAGGGTTTCATTGATCGTGTACTCTTGAGTGCAGCTCGGGCTGAAAAGGTCGCAGCCATGGGAAAGTTGACAGTTAAGCCTATCTAGTGACAGCCCATCATAGGCTAGCTGGGTGATCTTGCAACTTGTATCACGCCTGAGTTTGATTTTCACCATAGGGTTTCATTGATCGCTTACTCGGCAACTTGTATCAAGCAGGATTTCTATTTTCCCCTTAGCGCTTCATTGATCGTGTACTCTTGAGTGTAGCTCGGGCTGAGAATGAGACAGCCATGGGAAAGTTGACAGTTAAGCCTATCTAGTGACAGCCCATCATAGGCTAGCTGGGTGATCTTGCAACATGTACCATGTCGGAGTTTGATTTTCCCCATAGGGTTTCATTGATCGTGTACTCTTGAGTGCAGCTCGGGCTGAGAAGGTCGCAGCTATGGGAAAGTTGACAGTTAAGCCTATCTAGTGACAGCCCATCATAGGCTAGCTGGGTGATCTTGCAACTTGTATCATGCCGGAGTTTGATTTTCCCCATAGGGTTTCATTGATCGCTAACTCGGCAACTTGTATCAAGCAGGATTTCTATTTTCCCCTTAGCGCTTCATTGATCGTGTACTCTTGAGTGTAGCTCGGGCTGAGAAGGTCGCAGCCATGGGAAAGTTGACAGTTAAGCCTATCTAGTGACAGCCCATCATAGGCTAGCTGGGTGATCTTGCAACTTGTACCATTTCGGAGTTTGATTTTCCCCATAGGGTTTCATTGATTCTGTACTCTTGAGTATAGCTCGGGCTGAGAAGGTCGCAGCCATGGGAAAGTTGACAGTTAAGCCTATCTAGTGACAGCCCATCATAGGCTAGCTGGGTGATCTTGCAACTTGTATCATGCCGGAGTTTGATTTTCACCATAGGGTTTCATTGATCGCTTACTCGGCAACTTGTATCAAGCAGGATTTCTATTTTCCCCTTAGTGCTTCATTGATCGTGTACTCTTGAGTGTAGCTCGGGCTGAGAATGACACAGCCATGGGAAAGTTGACAGTTAAGCCTATCTAGTGACAGCCCATCATAGGCTAGCGGGGTGATCTTGCAACTTGTACCATGTCGGAGTTTGATTTTCCCCATAGGGTTTCATTGATCGTGTACTCTTGAGTGCAGCTCGGGCTGAGAAGGTCGCAGCCATGGGAAAGTTGACAGTTAAGCCTATCTTGTGACAGCCCATCATAGGCTAGCTGGGTGATCTTGCAACTTGTACCATGTCGGAGTTTGATTTTCCCCATAGGGTTTCATTGATCGTGTACTCTTGAGTATAGCTCGGGCTGAGAAGGTCGCAGCCATGGGAAAATTGACAGTTAAGCCTATCTAGTGACAGCCCATCATAGGCTAGCTGGGTGATCTTGCAACTTGTATCATGCCGGAGTTTGATTTTCACCATAGGGTTTCATTGATCGCTTACTCGGCAACTTGTATCAAGCAGGATTTCTATTTTCCCCTTAGCGCTTCATTTATCGTGTACTCTTGAGTGTAGCTCGGGCTGAGAATGACACAGCCATGGGAAAGTTGACAGTTAAGCCTATCTAGTGACAGCCCATCATAGGCTAGCTGGGTGATCTTGCAACATGTACCATGTCGGAGTTTGATTTTCCCCATAGGGTTTCATTGATCGTGTACTCTTGAGTGCAGCTCGGGCTGAGAAGGTCGCAGCCATGGGAAAGTTGACAGTTAAGCCTATCTAGTGACAGCCCATCATAGGCTAGCTGGGTGATCTTGCAACTTGTACCATGTCGGAGTTTGATTTTCCCCATAGGGTTTCATTGATCGTGTTCTCTTGATTATAGCTCGGGCTGAGAAGGTCGCAGCCATGGGAAAGTTGACAGTTAAGCCTATCTAGTGACAGCCCATCATAGGCCAGCTGGGTGATCTTGCAACTTGTATCATGCCGGAGTTTGATTTTCACCATAGGGTTTCATTGATCGCTTACTCGGCAACTTGTATCAAGCAGGATTTCTATTTTCCCCTTAGCGCTTCATTGATCGTGTACTCTTGAGTGTAGCTTGGGCTGACAACGACGCAGCCATGGGAAAGTTGACAGTTAAGCCTATCTAGTGACAGCCCATCATAGGCTAGCTGGGTGATCTTGCAACTTGTACCATGTCGGAGTTTAATTTTCCCCATAGGGTTTCATTGATCGTGTACTCTTGAGTGCAGCTCGGGCTGAGAAGGTCGCAGCCATGGGAAAGTTGACAGTTAAGCCTATCTAGTGACAGCCCATCATAGGCTAGCTGGGTGATCTTGCAACTTGTACCATGTCGGAGTTTGATTTTCCCCATAGGGTTTCATTGATCGTGTACTCTTGAGTATAGCTCGGGCTGAGAAGGTCGCAGCCATGGGAAAGTTGACAGTTAAGCCTATCTAGTGACAGCCCATCATAGGCTAGCTGGGTGATCTTGCAACTTGTATCATGCCTGAGTTTGATTTTCACCATAGGGTTTCATTGATCGCTAACTCGGCAACTTGTATCAAGCAGGATTTCTATTTTCCCCTTAGCGCTTCATTGATCGTGTACTCTTGAGTGTAGCTGGGGCTGAGAATGACGCAGCCATGGGAAAGTTGACAGTTAAGCCTATCTAGTGACAGCCCATCATAAGCTAGCTGGGTGATCTTGCAACTTGTACCATGTCGGAGTTTGATTTTCCCCATAGGGTTTCATTGATCGTGTACTCTTGAGTGCAGCTCGGGCTGAGAAGGTCGCAGCTATGAGAAAGTTGACAGTTAAGCCTATCTAGTGACAGCCCATCATAGGCTAGCTGGGTGATCTTGCAACTTGTATCATGCCGGAGTTTGATTTTCCCCATAGGGTTTCATTGATCGCTAACTCGGCAACTTGTATCAAGCAGGATTTCTATTTTCCCCTTAGCGCTTCATTGATCGTGTACTCTTGAGTGTAGCTCGGGCTGAGAATGACGCAGCCATGGGAAAGTTGACAGTTAAGCCTATCTAGTGACAGCCCATCATAGGCTAGCTGGGTGATCTTGCAACTTGTACCATGTCGGAGTTTGATTTTCCCCATAGGGTTTCATTGATCGTGTACTCTTGAGTGCAGCTCGGGCTGAGAAGGTCGCAGCCATGGGAAAGTTGACAGTTAAGCCTATCTTGTGACAGCCCATCATAGGCTAGCTGGGTGATCTTGCAACTTGTACCATGACGGAGTTTGATTTTCCCCATAGGGTTTCATTGATCGTGTACTCTTGAGTGCAGCTCGGGCTGAAAAGGTCGCAGCCATGGGAAAGTTGACAGTTAAGCCTATCTAGTGACAGCCCATCATAGGCTAGCTGGGTGATCTTGCAACTTGTATCACGCCTGAGTTTGATTTTCACCATAGGGTTTCATTGATCGCTTACTCGGCAACTTGTATCAAGCAGGATTTCTATTTTCCCCTTAGCGCTTCATTGATCGTGTACTCTTGAGTGTAGCTCGGGCTGAGAATGAGACAGCCATGGGAAAGTTGACAGTTAAGCCTATCTAGTGACAGCCCATCATAGGCTAGCTGGGTGATCTTGCAACATGTACCATGTCGGAGTTTGATTTTCCCCATAGGGTTTCATTGATCGTGTACTCTTGAGTGCAGCTCGGGCTGAGAAGGTCGCAGCCATGGGAAAGTTGACAGTTAAGCCTATCTAGTGACAGCCCATCATAGGTTAGCTGGGTGATCTTGCAACTTTTATCATGCCGGAGTTTGATTTTCCCCATAGGGTTTCATTGATCGCTAACTCGGCAACTTGTATCAAGCAGGATTTCTATTTTCCCCTTAGCGCTTCATTGATCGTGTACTCTTGAGTGTAGCTTGGGCTGAGCACGACGCAGCCATGGGAAAGTTGACAGTTAAGCCTATCTAGTGACAGCCCATCATAGGCTAGCTGGGTGATCTTGCAACTTGTACCATGTCGGAGTTTGATTTTCCCCATAGGGTTTCATTGATCGTGTACTCTTGAGTGCAGCTCGGGCTGAGAAGGTCGCAGCCATGGGAAAGTTGACAGTTAAGCCTATCTAGTGACAGCCCATCATAGGCTAGCTGGGTGATCTTGCAACTTGTACCATGTCGGAGTTTGATTTTCCCCATAGGGTTTCATTGATCGTGTACTCTTGAGTATAGCTCGGGCTGAGAAGGTCGCAGCCATGGGAAAGTTGACAGTTAAGCCTATCTAGTGACAGCCCATCATAGGCTAGCTGGGTGATTTTGCAACTTGTATCATGCCGGAGTTTGATTTTCACCATAGGGTTTCATTGATCGCTTACTCGGCAACTTGTATCAAGCAGGATTTCTATTTTCCCCTTAGCGCTTCATTGATCGTGTACTCATGAGTGTAGCTCGGGCTGAGAATGACACAGCCATGGGAAAGTTGACAGTTAAGCCTATCTAGTGACAGCCCATCATAGGCTAGCTGGGTGATCTTGCAACTTGTACCATGTCGGAGTTTGATTTTCCCCATAGGGTTTCATTGATCGTGTACTCTTGAGTATAGCTCGGGCTGAGAAGGTCGCAGCCATGGGAAAATTGACAGTTAAGCCTATCTAGTGACAGCCCATCATAGGCTAGCTGGGTGATCTTGCAACTTGTATCATGCCGGAGTTTGATTTTCACCATAGGGTTTCATTGATCGCTTACTCGGCAACTTGTATCAAGCAGGATTTCTATTTTCCCCTTAGCGCTTCATTTATCGTGTACTCTTGAGTGTAGCTCGGGCTGAGAATGACACAGCCATGGGAAAGTTGACAGTTAAGCCTATCTAGTGACAGCCCATCATAGGCTAGCTGGGTGATCTTGCAACATGTACCATGTCGGAGTTTGATTTTCCCCATAGGGTTTCATTGATCGTGTACTCTTGAGTGCAGCTCGGGCTGAGAAGGTCGCAGCCATGGAAAGTTGACAGTTAAGCCTATCTAGTGACAGCCCATCATAGGCTAGCTGGGTGATCTTGCAACTTGTACCATGTCGGAGTTTGATTTTCCCCATAGGGTTTCATTGATCGTGTACTCTTGATTATAGCTCGGGCTGAGAAGGTCGCAGCCATGGGAAAGTTGACAGTTAAGCCTATCTAGTGACAGCCCATCATAGGCTAGCTGGGTGATCTTGCAACTTGTATCATGCCAGAGTTTGATTTTCACCATAGGGTTTCATTGATCGCTTACTCGGCAACTTGTATCAAGCAGGATTTCTATTTTCCCCTTAGCGCTTCATTGATCGTGTACTCATGAGTGTAGCTCGGGCTGAGAATGACACAGCCATGGGAAAGTTGACAGTTAAGCCTAACTAGTGACAGCCCATCATAGGCTAACTGGGTGATCTTGCAACTTGTACCATGTCGGAGTTTGATTTTCCCCATAGGGTTTCATTGATCGTGTACTCTTGAGTGCAGCTCGGGCTGAGAAGGTCGCAGCCATGGGAAAGTTGACAGTTAAGCCTATCTAGTGACAGCCCATCATAGGCTAGCTGGGTGATCTTGCAACTTGTATCATGCCGGAGTTTGATTTTCCCCATAGGGTTTCATTGATCGCTAACTCGGCAACTTGTATCAAGCAGGATTTCTATTTTCCCCTTAGCGCTTCATTTATCGTGTACTCTTGAGTGTAGCTCGGGCTGAGAATGACACAGCCATGGGAAAGTTGACAGTTAAGCCTATCTAGTGACAGCCCATCATAGGCTAGCTGGGTGATCTTGCAACTTGTACCATGTCGGAGTTTGATTTTCCCCATAGGGTTTCATTGATCGTGTACTCTTGAGTATAGCTCGGGCTGAGAAGGTCGCAGCCATGGGAAAGTTGACAGTTAAGCCTATCTAGTGACAGCCCATCATAGGCTAGCTGGGTGATCTTGCAACTTGTATCATGCCGGAGTTTGATTTTCACCATAGGGTTTCATTGATCGCTTACTCGGCAACTTGTATCAAGCAGGATTTCTATTTTCCCCTTAGCGCTTCATTTATCGTGTACTCTTGAGTGTAGCTCGGGCTGAGAATGACACAGCCATGGGAAAGTTGACAGTTAAGCCTATCTAGTGACAGCCCATCATAGGCTAGCTGGGTGATCTTGCAACTTGTACCATGTCGGAGTTTGATTTTCCCCTTAGGGTTTCATTGATCGCTTACTCGGCAACTTGTATCAAGCAGGATTTCTATTTTTCCCTTAGCGCTTCATTGATCGTGTACTCTTGAGTGTAGCTCGGGCTGAGAATGACACAGCCATGGGAAAGTTGACAGTTAAGCCTATCTAGTGACAGCCCATCATAGGCTAGCTGGGTGATCTTGCAACTTGTACCATGTCGGAGTTTGATTTTCCCCATAGGGTTTCATTGATCGTGTACTCTTGAGTGCAGCTCGGGCTGAGAAGGTCGCAGCCATTGGAAAGTTGACAGTTAAGCCTATCTAGTGACAGCCCATCATAGGCTAGCTGGGTGATCTTGCAACTTGTACCATGTCGGAGTTTGATTTTCCCCATAGGGTTTCATTGATCGTGTACTCTTGAGTATAGCTCGGGCTGAGAAGGTCGCAGCCATGGGAAAGTTGACAGTTAAGCCTATCTAGTGACAGCCCATCATAGGCTAGCTGGGTGATTTTGCAACTTGTATCATGCCGGAGTTTGATTTTCACCATAGGGTTTCATTGATCGCTTACTCGGCAACTTGTATCAAGCAGGATTTCTATTTTCCCCTTAGCGCTTCATTGATCGTGTACTCATGAGTGTAGCTCGGGCTGAGAATGACACAGCCATGGGAAAGTTGACAGTTAAGCCTATCTAGTGACAGCCCATCATAGGCTAGCTGGGTGATCTTGCAACTTGTACCATGTCGGAGTTTGATTTTCCCCATAGGGTTTCATTGATCGTGTACTCTTGAGTATAGCTCGGGCTGAGAAGGTCGCAGCCATGGGAAAATTGACAGTTAAGCCTATCTAGTGACAGCCCATCATAGGCTAGCTGGGTGATCTTGCAACTTGTATCATGCCGGAGTTTGATTTTCACCATAGGGTTTCATTGATCGCGTACTCGGCAACTTGTATCAAGCAGGATTTCTATTTTCCCCTTAGCGCTTCATTTATCGTGTACTCTTGAGTGTAGCTCGGGCTGAGAATGACACAGCCATGGGAAAGTTGACAGTTAAGCCTATCTAGTGACAGCCCATCATAGGCTAGCTGGGTGATCTTGCAACTTGTACCATGTCGGAGTTTGATTTTCCCCATAGGGTTTCATTGATCGTGTACTCTTGAGTGCAGCTCGGGCTGAGAAGGTCGCAGCCATGGGAAAGTTGACAGTTAAGCCTATCTAGTGACAGCCCATCATAGGCTAGCTGGGTGATCTTGCAACTTGTACCATGTCGGAGTTTGATTTTCCCCATAGGGTTTCCTTGATCGTGTACACTTGAGTATAGCTCGGGCTGAGAAGGTCGCAGCCATGGGAAAGTTGACAGTTAAGCCTATCTAGTGACAGCCCATCATAGGCTAGCTGGGTGATCTTGCAACTTGTATCATGCCGGAGTTTGATTTTCACCATAGGGTTTCATTGATCGCTTACTCGGCAACTTGTATCAAGCAGGATTTCTATTTTCCCCTTAGCGCTTCATTGATCGTGTACTCATGAGTGTAGCTCGGGCTGAGAATGACACAGCCATGGGAAAGTTGACAGTTAAGCCTAACTAGTGACAGCCCATCATAGGCTAGCTGGGTGATCTTGCAACTTGTACCATGTCGGAGTTTGATTTTCCCCATAGGGTTTCATTGATCGTGTACTCGAGTGCAGCTCGGGCTGAGAAGGTCGCAGCCATGGGAAAGTTGACAGTTAAGCCTATCTAGTGACAGCCCATCATAGGCTAGCTGGGTGATCTTGCAACTTGTATCATGCCGGAGTTTGATTTTCCCCATAGGGTTTCATTGATCGCTAACTCGGCAACTTGTATCAAGCAGGATTTCTATTTTCCCCTTAGCGCTTCATTTATCGTGTACTCTTGAGTGTAGCTCGGGCTGAGAATGACACAGCCATGGGAAAGTTGACAGTTAAGCCTATCTAGTGACAGCCCATCATAGGCTAGCTGGGTGATCTTGCAACTTGTACCATGTCGGAGTTTGATTTTCCCCATAGGGTTTAATT
Source organism: Leptodactylus fuscus (assembly GCF_031893055.1). Taxonomy (NCBI): domain Eukaryota; kingdom Metazoa; phylum Chordata; class Amphibia; order Anura; family Leptodactylidae; genus Leptodactylus; species Leptodactylus fuscus. The sequence goes on from NW_027440397.1 coordinate 63,272, forward strand.
GATCGTGTACTCTTGAGTATAGCTCGGGCTGAGAAGGTCGCAGCCATGGGAAAGTTGACAGTTAAGCCTATCTAGTGACAGCCCATCATAGGCTAGCTGGGTGATCTTGCAACTTGTATCATGCCGGAGTTTGATTTTCACCATAGGGTTTCATTGATCGCTTACTCGGCAACTTGTATCAAGCAGGATTTCTATTTTCCCCTTAGCGCTTCATTTATCGTGTACTCTTGAGTGTAGCTCGGGCTGAGAATGACACAGCCATGGGAAAGTTGACAGTTAAGCCTATCTAGTGACAGCCCATCATAGGCTAGCTGGGTGAGCTTGCAACTTGTACCATGTCGGAGTTTAATTTTCCCCATAGGGTTTCATTGATCGTGTACTCTTGAGTGTAGCTCGGGCTGAGAAGGTCGCAGCCATGGGAAAGTTGACAGTTAAGCCTATCTAGTGACAGCCCATCATAGGTTAGCTGGGTGATCTTGCAACTTTTATCATGCCGGAGTTTGATTTTCCCCATAGGGTTTCATTGATCGCTAACTCGGCAACTTGTATCAAGCAGGATTTCTATTTTCCCCTTAGCGCTTCATTGATCGTGTACTCTTGAGTGTAGCTTGGGCTGAGAACGACGCAGCCATGGGAAAGTTGACAGTTAAGCCTATCTAGTGACAGCCGATCATAGGCTAGCTGGGTGATCTTGCAACTTGTACCATGTCGGAGTTTGATTTTCCCCATAGGGTTTCATTGATCGTGTACTCTTGAGTGCAGCTCGGGCTGAGAAGGTCGCAGCTATGGGAAAGTTGACAGTTAAGCCTATCTAGTGACAGCCCATCATAGGCTAGCTGGGTGATCTTGCAACTTGTATCATGCCGGAGTTTGATTTTCCCCATAGGGTTTCATTGATCGCTAACTCGGCAACTTGTATCAAGCAGGATTTCTATTTTCCCCTTAGCGCTTCATTGATCGTGTACTCTTGAGTGTAGCTCGGGCTGAGAAGGTCGCAGCCATGGGAAAGTTGACAGTTAAGCCTATCTAGTGACAGCCCATCATAGGCTAGCTGGGTGATCTTGCAACTTGTACCATTTCGGAGTTTGATTTTCCCCATAGGGTTTCATTGATTCTGTACTCTTGAGTATAGCTCGGGCTGAGAAGGTCGCAGCCATGGGAAAGTTGACAGTTAAGCCTATCTAGTGACAGCCCATCATAGGCTAGCTGGGTGATCTTGCAACTTGTATCATGCCGGAGTTTGATTTTCACCATAGGGTTTCATTGATCGCTTACTCGGCAACTTGTATCAAGCAGAATTTCTATTTTCCCCTTAGTGCTTCATTGATCGTGTACTCTTGAGTGTAGCTCGGGCTGAGAATGACACAGCCATGGGAAAGTTGACAGTTAAGCCTATCTAGTGACAGCCCATCATAGGCTAGCGGGGTGATCTTGCAACTTGTACCATGTCGGAGTTTGATTTTCCCCATAGGGTTTCATTGATCGTGTACTCTTGAGTGCAGCTCGGGCTGAGAAGGTCGCAGCCATGGGAAAGTTGACAGTTAAGCCTATCTTGTGACAGCCCATCATAGGCTAGCTGGGTGATCTTGCAACTTGTACCATGTCGGAGTTTGATTTTCCCCATAGGGTTTCATTGATCGTGTACTCTTGAGTATAGCTCGGGCTGAGAAGGTCGCAGCCATGGGAAAATTGACAGTTAAGCCTATCTAGTGACAGCCCATCATAGGCTAGCTGGGTGATCTTGCAACTTGTATCATGCCGGAGTTTGATTTTCACCATAGGGTTTCATTGATCGCTTACTCGGCAACTTGTATCAAGCAGGATTTCTATTTTCCCCTTAGCGCTTCATTTATCGTGTACTCTTGAGTGTAGCTCGGGCTGAGAATGACACAGCCATGGGAAAGTTGACAGTTAAGCCTATCTAGTGACAGCCCATCATAGGCTAGCTGGGTGATCTTGCAACATGTACCATGTCGGAGTTTGATTTTCCCCATAGGGTTTCATTGATCGTGTACTCTTGAGTGCAGCTCGGGCTGAGAAGGTCGCAGCCATGGGAAAGTTGACAGTTAAGCCTATCTAGTGACAGCCCATCATAGGCTAGCTGGGTGATCTTGCAACTTGTACCATGTCGGAGTTTGATTTTCCCCATAGGGTTTCATTGATCGTGTTCTCTTGATTATAGCTCGGGCTGAGAAGGTCGCAGCCATGGGAAAGTTGACAGTTAAGCCTATCTAGTGACAGCCCATCATAGGCCAGCTGGGTGATCTTGCAACTTGTATCATGCCGGAGTTTGATTTTCACCATAGGGTTTCATTGATCGCTTACTCGGCAACTTGTATCAAGCAGGATTTCTATTTTCCCCTTAGCGCTTCATTGATCGTGTACTCTTGAGTGTAGCTTGGGCTGACAACGACGCAGCCATGGGAAAGTTGACAGTTAAGCCTATCTAGTGACAGCCCATCATAGGCTAGCTGGGTGATCTTGCAACTTGTACCATGTCGGAGTTTAATTTTCCCCATAGGGTTTCATTGATCGTGTACTCTTGAGTGCAGCTCGGGCTGAGAAGGTCGCAGCCATGGGAAAGTTGACAGTTAAGCCTATCTAGTGACAGCCCATCATAGGCTAGCTGGGTGATCTTGCAACTTGTACCATGTCGGAGTTTGATTTTCCCCATAGGGTTTCATTGATCGTGTACTCTTGAGTATAGCTCGGGCTGAGAAGGTCGCAGCCATGGGAAAGTTGACAGTTAAGCCTATCTAGTGACAGCCCATCATAGGCTAGCTGGGTGATCTTGCAACTTGTATCATGCCTGAGTTTGATTTTCACCATAGGGTTTCATTGATCGCTAACTCGGCAACTTGTATCAAGCAGGATTTCTATTTTCCCCTTAGCGCTTCATTGATCGTGTACTCTTGAGTGTAGCTGGGGCTGAGAATGACGCAGCCATGGGAAAGTTGACAGTTAAGCCTATCTAGTGACAGCCCATCATAGGCTAGCTGGGTGATCTTGCAACTTGTACCATGTCGGAGTTTGATTTTCCCCATAGGGTTTCATTGATCGTGTACTCTTGAGTGCAGCTCGGGCTGAGAAGGTCGCAGCTATGAGAAAGTTGACAGTTAAGCCTATCTAGTGACAGCCCATCATAGGCTAGCTGGGTGATCTTGCAACTTGTATCATGCCGGAGTTTGATTTTCCCCATAGGGTTTCATTGATCGCTAACTCGGCAACTTGTATCAAGCAGGATTTCTATTTTCCCCTTAGCGCTTCATTGATCGTGTACTCTTGAGTGTAGCTCGGGCTGAGAATGACGCAGCCATGGGAAAGTTGACAGTTAAGACTATCTAGTGACAGCCCATCATAGGCTAGCTGGGTGATCTTGCAACTTGTACCATGTCGGAGTTTGATTTTCCCCATAGGGTTTCATTGATCGTGTACTCTTGAGTGCAGCTTGGGCTGAGAAGGTCGCAGCCATGGGAAAGTTGACAGTTAAGCCTATCTTGTGACAGCCCATCATAGGCTAGCTGGGTGATCTTGCAACTTGTACCATGACGGAGTTTGATTTTCCCCATAGGGTTTCATTGATCGTGTACTCTTGAGTGCAGCTCGGGCTGAAAAGGTCGCAGCCATGGGAAAGTTGACAGTTAAGCCTATCTAGTGACAGCCCATCATAGGCTAGCTGGGTGATCTTGCAACTTGTATCACGCCTGAGTTTGATTTTCACCATAGGGTTTCATTGATCGCTTACTCGGCAACTTGTATCAAGCAGGATTTCTATTTTCCCCTTAGCGCTTCATTGATCGTGTACTCTTGAGTGTAGCTCGGGCTGAGAATGAGACAGCCATGGGAAAGTTGACAGTTAAGCCTATCTAGTGACAGCCCATCATAGGCTAGCTGGGTGATCTTGCAACATGTACCATGTCGGAGTTTGATTTTCCCCATAGGGTTTCATTGATCGTGTACTCTTGAGTGCAGCTCGGGCTGAGAAGGTCGCAGCCATGGGAAAGTTGACAGTTAAGCCTATCTAGTGACAGCCCATCATAGGTTAGCTGGGTGATCTTGCAACTTTTATCATGCCGGAGTTTGATTTTCCCCATAGGGTTTCATTGATCGCTAACTCGGCAACTTGTATCAAGCAGGATTTCTATTTTCCCCTTAGCGCTTCATTGATCGTGTACTCTTGAGTGTAGCTTGGGCTGAGCACGACGCAGCCATGGGAAAGTTGACAGTTAAGCCTATCTAGTGACAGCCCATCATAGGCTAGCTGGGTGATCTTGCAACTTGTACCATGTCGGAGTTTGATTTTCCCCATAGGGTTTCATTGATCGTGTACTCTTGAGTGCAGCTCGGGCTGAGAAGGTCGCAGCCATGGGAAAGTTGACAGTTAAGCCTATCTAGTGACAGCCCATCATAGGCTAGCTGGGTGATCTTGCAACTTGTACCATGTCGGAGTTTGATTTTCCCCATAGGGTTTCATTGATCGTGTACTCTTGAGTGCAGCTCGGGCTGAGAAGGTCGCAGCCATGGGAAAGTTGACAGTTAAGCCTATCTAGTGACAGCCCATCATAGGTTAGCTGGGTGATCTTGCAACTTTTATCATGCCGGAGTTTGATTTTCACCATAGGGTTTCATTGATCGCTTACTCGGCAACTTGTATCAAGCAGGATTTCTATTTTCCCCTTAGCGCTTCATTGATCGTGTACTCATGAGTGTAGCTCGGGCTGAGAATGACACAGCCATGGGAAAGTTGACAGTTAAGCCTATCTAGTGACAGCCCATCATAGGCTAGCTGGGTGATCTTGCAACTTGTACCATGTCGGAGTTTGATTTTCCCCTTAGGGTTTCATTGATCGCTTACTCGGCAACTTGTATCAAGCAGGATTTCTATTTTCCCCTTAGCGCTTCATTGATCGTGTACTCATGAGTGTAGCTCGGGCTGAGAATGACACAGCCATGGGAAAGTTGACAGTTAAGCCTATCTAGTGACAGCCCATCATAGGCTAGCTGGGTGATCTTGCAACTTGTACCATGTCGGAGTTTGATTTTCCCCATAGGGTTTCATTGATCGTGTACTCTTGAGTATAGCTCGGGCTGAGAAGGTCGCAGCCATGGGAAAGTTGACAGTTAAGCCTATCTAGTGACAGCCCATCATAGGCTAGCTGGGTGATTTTGCAACTTGTATCATGCCGGAGTTTGATTTTCACCATAGGGTTTCATTGATCGCTTACTCGGCAACTTGTATCAAGCAGGATTTCTATTTTCCCCTTAGCGCTTCATTGATCGTGTACTCATGAGTGTAGCTCGGGCTGAGAATGACACAGCCATGGGAAAGTTGACAGTTAAGCCTATCTAGTGACAGCCCATCATAGGCTAGCTGGGTGATCTTGCAACTTGTACCATGTCGGAGTTTGATTTTCCCCATAGGGTTTCATTGATCGTGTACTCTTGAGTATAGCTCGGGCTGAGAAGGTCGCAGCCATGGGAAAATTGACAGTTAAGCCTATCTAGTGACAGCCCATCATAGGCTAGCTGGGTGATCTTGCAACTTGTATCATGCCGGAGTTTGATTTTCACCATAGGGTTTCATTGATCGCTTACTCGGCAACTTGTATCAAGCAGGATTTCTATTTTCCCCTTAGCGCTTCATTTATCGTGTACTCTTGAGTGTAGCTCGGGCTGAGAATGACACAGCCATGGGAAAGTTGACAGTTAAGCCTATCTAGTGACAGCCCATCATAGGCTAGCTGGGTGATCTTGCAACATGTACCATGTCGGAGTTTGATTTTCCCCATAGGGTTTCATTGATCGTGTACTCTTGAGTGCAGCTCGGGCTGAGAAGGTCGCAGCCATGGAAAAGTTGACAGTTAAGCCTATCTAGTGACAGCCCATCATAGGCTAGCTGGGTGATCTTGCAACTTGTACCATGTCGGAGTTTGATTTTCCCCATAGGGTTTCATTGATCGTGTACTCTTGATTATAGCTCGGGCTGAGAAGGTCGCAGCCATGGGAAAGTTGACAGTTAAGCCTATCTAGTGACAGCCCATCATAGGCTAGCTGGGTGATCTTGCAACTTGTATCATGCCGGAGTTTGATTTTCACCATAGGGTTTCATTGATCGCTTACTCGGCAACTTGTATCAAGCAGGATTTCTATTTTCCCCTTAGCGCTTCATTGATCGTGTACTCATGAGTGTAGCTCGGGCTGAGAATGACACAGCCATGGGAAAGTTGACAGTTAAGCCTAACTAGTGACAGCCCATCATAGGCTAACTGGGTGATCTTGCAACTTGTACCATGTCGGAGTTTGATTTTCCCCATAGGGTTTCATTGATCGTGTACTCTTGAGTGCAGCTCGGGCTGAGAAGGTCGCAGCTATGGGAAAGTTGACAGTTAAGCCTATCTAGTGACAGCCCATCATAGGCTAGCTGGGTGATCTTGCAACTTGTATCATGCCGGAGTTTGATTTTCCCCATAGGGTTTCATTGATCGCTAACTCGGCAACTTGTATCAAGCAGGATTTCTATTTTCCCCTTAGCGCTTCATTGATCGTGTACTCTTGAGTGTAGCTCGGGCTGAGAAGGTCGCAGCCATGGGAAAGTTGACAGTTAAGCCTATCTAGTGACAGCCCATCATAGGCTAGCTGGGTGATCTTGCAACTTGTACCATTTCGGAGTTTGATTTTCCCCATAGGGTTTCATTGATTCTGTACTCTTGAGTATAGCTCGGGCTGAGAAGGTCGCAGCCATGGGAAAGTTGACAGTTAAGCCTATCTAGTGACAGCCCATCATAGGCTAGCTGGGTGATCTTGCAACTTGTATCATGCCGGAGTTTGATTTTCACCATAGGGTTTCATTGATCGCTTACTCGGCAACTTGTATCAAGCAGGATTTCTATTTTCCCCTTAGTGCTTCATTGATCGTGTACTCTTGAGTGTAGCTCGGGCTGAGAATGACACAGCCATGGAAAAGTTGACAGTTAAGCCTATCTAGTGACAGCCCATCATAGGCTAGCTGGGTGATCTTGCAACTTGTACCATGTCGGAGTTTGATTTTCCCCATAGGGCTTCATTGATCGTGTACTCTTGAGTGCAGCTCGGGCTGAGAAGGTCGCAGCCATGGGAAAGTTGACAGTTAAGCCTATCTTGTGACAGCCCATCATAGGCTAGCTGGGTGATCTTGCAACTTGTACCATGTCGGAGTTTGATTTTCTCCATAGGGTTTCATTGATCGTGTACTCTTGAGTATAGCTCGGGCTGAGAAGGTCGCAGCCATGGGAAAGTTGACAGTTAAGCCTATCTAGTGACAGCCCATCATAGGCTAGCTGGGTGATCTTGCAACTTGTATCACGCCTGAGTTTGATTTTCACCATAGGGTTTCATTGATCGCTTACTCGGCAACTTGTATCAAGCAGGATTTCTATTTTCCCCTTAGCGCTTCATTGATCGTGTACTCTTGAGTGTAGCTCGGGCTGAGAATGACACAGCCATGGGAAAGTTGACAGTTAAGCCTATCTAGTGACAGCCCATCATAGGCTAGCTGGGTGATCTTGCAACATGTACCATGTCGGAGTTTGATTTTCCCCATAGGGTTTCATTGATCGTGTACTCTTGAGTGCAGCTCGGGCTGAGAAGGTCGCAGCCATGGGAAAGTTGACAGTTAAGCCTATCTAGTGACAGCCCATCATAGGCTAGCTGGGTGATCTTGCAACTTGTACCATGTCGGAGTATGATTTTCCCCATAGGGTTTCATTGATCGTGTACTCTTGAGTATAGCTCGGGCTGAGAAGGTAGCAGCCATGGGAAAGTTGACAGTTAAGCCTATCTAGTGACAGCCCATCATAGGTTAGCTGGGTGATCTTGCAACTTTTATCATGCCGGAGTTTGATTTTCCCCATAGGGTTTCATTGATCGCTAACTCGGCAACTTGTATCAAGCAGGATTTCTATTTTCCCCTTAGCGCTTCATTGATCGTGTACTCTTGAGTGTAGCTTGGGCTGAGAACGACGCAGCCATGGGAAAGTTGACAATTAAGCCTATCTAGTGACAGCCCATCATAGGCTAGCTGGGTGATCTTGCAACTTGTACCATGTCGGAGTTTGATTTTCCCCATAGGGTTTCATTGATCGTGTACTCTTGAGTGCAGCTCGGGCTGAGAAGGTCGCAGCCATGGGAAAGTTGACAGTTAAGCCTATCTAGTGACAGCCCATCATAGGCTAGCTGGGTGATCTTGCAACTTGTACCATGTCGGAGTTTGATTTTCCCCATAGGGTTTCATTGATCGTGTACTCTTGAGTATAGCTCGGGCTGAGAAGGTCGCAGCCATGGGAAAGTTGACAGTTAAGCCTATCTAGTGACAGCCCATCATAGGCTAGTTGGGTGATCTTGCAACTTGTATCATGCCGGAGTTTGATTTTCACCATAGGGTTTCATTGATCGCTTACTCGGCAACTTGTATCAAGCAGGATTTCTATTTTCCCCTTAGCGCTTCATTGATCGTGTACTCATGAGTGTAGCTCGGGCTGAGAATGACACAGCCATGGGAAAGTTGACAGTTAAGCCTATCTAGTGACAGCCCATCATAGGCTAGCTGGGTGATCTTGCAACTTGTACCATGTCGGAGTTTGATTTTCCCCATAGGGTTTCATTGATCGTGTACTCTTGAGTGCAGCTCGGGCTGAGAAGGTCGCAGCCATGGGAAAGTTGACAGTTAAGCCTATCTAGTGACAGCCCATCATAGGCTAGCTGGGTGATCTTGCAACTTGTACCATGTAGATGTTTCATTTTCCCCATAGGGTTTCATTGATCGTGTACTCTTGAGTATAGCTCGGGCTGAGAAGGTCGCAGCCATGGGAAAGTTGACAGTTAAGCCTATCTAGTGACAGCCCATCATAGGCTAGCTGGGTGATCTTGCAACTTGTACCATGTCGGAGTTTGATTTTCCCCATAGGGTTTCATTGATCGTGTACTCTTGATTATAGCTCGGGCTGAGAAGGTCGCAGCCATGGGAAAGTTGACAGTTAAGCCTATCTAGTGACAGCCCATCATAGGCTAGCTGGGTGATCTTGCAACTTGTATCATGCCGGAGTTTGATTTTCACCATAGGGTTTCATTGATCGCTTACTCGGCAACTTGTATCAAGCAGGATTTCTATTTTCCCCTTAGCGCTTCATTGATCGTGTACTCTTGAGTGTAGCTCGGGCTGAGAATGACACAGCCATGGGAAAGTTGACAGTTAAGCATATCTAGTGACAGCCCATCATAGGCTAGCTGGGTGATCTTGCAACTTGTACCATGTCGGAGTTTGATTTTCCCCATAGGGTTTCATTGATCGTGTACTCTTGAGTGCAGCTCGGGCTGAGAAGGTCGCAGCCATGGGAAAGTTGACAGTTAAGCCTATCTAGTGACAGCCCATCATAGGCTAGCTGGGTGATCTTGCAACTTGTACCATGTCGGAGTTTGATTTTCCCCATAGGGTTTCATTGATCGTGTACACTTGAGTATAGCTCGGGCTGAGAAGGTCGCAGCCATGGGAAAGTTGACAGTTAAGCCTATCTAGTGACAGCCCATCATAGGCTAGCTGGGTGATCTTGCAACTTGTATCATGCCGGAGTTTGATTTTCACCATAGGGTTTCATTGATCGCTTACTCGGCAACTTGTATCAAGCAGGATTTCTATTTTCCCCTTAGCGCTTCATTGATCGTGTACTCATGAGTGTAGCTCGGGCTGAGAATGACACAGCCATGGGAAAGTTGACAGTTAAGCCTATCTAGTGACAGCCCATCATAGGCTAGCTGGGTGATCTTGCAACTTGTACCATGTCGGAGTTTGATTTTCCCCATAGGGTTTCATTGATCGCTTACTCGGCAACTTGTATCAAGCAGGATTTCTATTTTCCCCTTAGCGCTTCATTGATCGTGTACTCTTGAGTGTAGCTCGGGCTGAGAATGACACAGCCATGGGAAAGTTGACAGTTAAGCCTATCTAGTGACAGCCCATCATAGGCTAGCTGGGTGATCTTGCAACTTGTACCATGTCGGAGTTTGATTTTCCCCATAGGGTTTCATTGATCGTGTACTCTTGAGTATAGCTCGGGCTGAGAAGGTCGCAGCCATGGGAAAGTTGACAGTTAAGCCTATCTAGTGACAGCCCATCATAGGCTAGCTGGGTGATCTTGCAACTTGTATCATGCCGGAGTTTGATTTTCACCATAGGGTTTCATTGATCGCTTACTCGGCAACTTGTATCAAGCAGGATTTCTATTTTCCCCTTAGCGCTTCATTTATCGTGTACTCTTGAGTGTAGCTCGGGCTGAGAATGACACAGCCATGGGAAAGTTGACAGTTAAGCCTATCTAGTGACAGCCCATCATAGGCTAGCTGGGTGAGCTTGCAACTTGTACCATGTCGGAGTTTGATTTTCCCCATAGGGTTTCATTGATCGTGTACTCTTGAGTGTAGCTCGGGCTGAGAAGGTCGCAGCCATGGGAAAGTTGACAGTTAAGCCTATCTAGTGACAGCCCATCATAGGTTAGCTGGGTGATCTTGCAACTTTTATCATGCCGGAGTTTGATTTTCCCCTTAGGGTTTCATTGATCGCTAACTCGGCAACTTGTATCAAGCAGGATTTCTATTTTCCCCTTAGCGCTTCATTGATCGTGTACTCTTGAGTGTAGCTTGGGCTGAGAACGACGCAGCCATGGGAAAGTTGACAGTTAAGCCTATCTAGTGACAGCCCATCATAGGCTAGCTGGGTGATCTTGCAACTTGTACCATGTCGGAGTTTGATTTTCCCCATAGGGTTTCATTGATCGTGTACTCTTGAGTGCAGCTCGAGCTGAGAAGGTCGCAGCCATGGGAAAGTTGACAGTTAAGCCTATCTAGTGACAGCCCATCATAGGCTAGCTGGGTGATCTTGCAACTTGTACCATGTCGGAGTTTGATTTTCCCCATAGGGTTTCATTGATCGTGTACTCTTGAGTGCAGCTCGGGCTGAGAAGGTCGCAGCTATGGGAAAGTTGACAGTTAAGCCTATCTAGTGACAGCCCATCATAGGCTAGCTGGGTGATCTTGCAACTTGTATCATGCCGGAGTTTGATTTTCCCCATAGGGTTTCATTGATCGCTAACTCGGCAACTTGTATCAAGCAGGATTTCTATTTTCCCCTTAGCGCTTCATTGATCGTGTACTCTTGAGTGTAGCTCGGGCTGAGAAGGTCGCAGCCATGGGAAAGTTGACAGTTAAGCCTATCTAGTGACAGCCCATCATAGGCTAGCTGGGTGATCTTGCAACTTGTACCATTTCGGAGTTTGATTTTCCCCATAGGGTTTCATTGATTCTGTACTCTTGAGTATAGCTCGGGCTGAGAAGGTCGCAGCCATGGGAAAGTTGACAGTTAAGCCTATCTAGTGACAGCCCATCATAGGCTAGCTGGGTGATCTTGCAACTTGTATCATGCCGGAGTTTGATTTTCACCATAGGGTTTCATTGATCGCTTACTCGGCAACTTGTATCAAGCAGGATTTCTATTTTCCCCTTAGTGCTTCATTGATCGTGTACTCTTGAGTGTAGCTCGGGCTGAGAATGACACAGCCATGGAAAAGTTGACAGTTAAGCCTATCTAGTGACAGCCCATCATAGGCTAGCTGGGTGATCTTGCAACTTGTACCATGTCGGAGTTTGATTTTCCCCATAGGGTTTCATTGATCGTGTACTCTTGAGTGCAGCTCGGGCTGAGAAGGTCGCAGCCATGGGAAAGTTGACAGTTAAGCCTATCTTGTGACAGCCCATCATAGGCTAGCTGGGTGATCTTGCAACTTGTACCATGTCGGAGTTTGATTTTCTCCATAGGGTTTCATTGATCGTGTACTCTTGAGTATAGCTCGGGCTGAGAAGGTCGCAGCCATGGGAAAGTTGACAGTTAAGCCTATCTAGTGACAGCCCATCATAGGCTAGCTGGGTGATCTTGCAACTTGTATCACGCCTGAGTTTGATTTTCACCATAGGGTTTCATTGATCGCTTACTCGGCAACTTGTATCAAGCAGGATTTCTATTTTCCCCTTAGCGCTTCATTGATCGTGTACTCTTGAGTGTAGCTCGGGCTGAGAATGACACAGCCATGGGAAAGTTGACAGTTAAGCCTATCTAGTGACAGCCCATCATAGGCTAGCTGGGTGATCTTGCAACATGTACCATGTCGGAGTTTGATTTTCCCCATAGGGTTTCATTGATCGTGTACTCTTGAGTGCAGCTCGGGCTGAGAAGGTCGCAGCCATGGGAAAGTTGACAGTTAAGCCTATCTAGTGACAGCCCATCATAGGCTAGCTGGGTGATCTTGCAACTTGTACCATGTCGGAGTATGATTTTCCCCATAGGGTTTCATTGATCGTGTACTCTTGAGTATAGCTCGGGCTGAGAAGGTAGCAGCCATGGGAAAGTTGACAGTTAAGCCTATCTAGTGACAGCCCATCATAGGTTAGCTGGGTGATCTTGCAACTTTTATCATGCCGGAGTTTGATTTTCCCCATAGGGTTTCATTGATCGCTAACTCGGCAACTTGTATCAAGCAGGATTTCTATTTTCCCCTTAGCGCTTCATTGATCGTGTACTCTTGAGTGTAGCTTGGGCTGAGAACGACGCAGCCATGGGAAAGTTGACAATTAAGCCTATCTAGTGACAGCCCATCATAGGCTAGCTGGGTGATCTTGCAACTTGTACCATGTCGGAGTTTGATTTTCCCCATAGGGTTTCATTGATCGTGTACTCTTGAGTGCAGCTCGGGCTGAGAAGGTCGCAGCCATGGGAAAGTTGACAGTTAAGCCTATCTAGTGACAGCCCATCATAGGCTAGCTGGGTGATCTTGCAACTTGTACCATGTCGGAGTTTGATTTTCCCCATAGGGTTTCATTGATCGTGTACTCTTGAGTATAGCTCGGGCTGAGAAGGTCGCAGCCATGGGAAAGTTGACAGTTAAGCCTATCTAGTGACAGCCCATCATAGGCTAGTTGGGTGATCTTGCAACTTGTATCATGCCGGAGTTTGATTTTCACCATAGGGTTTCATTGATCGCTTACTCGGCAACTTGTATCAAGCAGGATTTCTATTTTCCCCTTAGCGCTTCATTGATCGTGTACTCATGAGTGTAGCTCGGGCTGAGAATGACACAGCCATGGGAAAGTTGACAGTTAAGCCTATCTAGTGACAGCCCATCATAGGCTAGCTGGGTGATCTTGCAACTTGTACCATGTCGGAGTTTGATTTTCCCCATAGGGTTTCATTGATCGTGTACTCTTGAGTGCAGCTCGGGCTGAGAAGGTCGCAGCCATGGGAAAGTTGACAGTTAAGCCTATCTAGTGACAGCCCATCATAGGCTAGCTGGGTGATCTTGCAACTTGTACCATGTAGATGTTTCATTTTCCCCATAGGGTTTCATTGATCGTGTACTCTTGAGTATAGCTCGGGCTGAGAAGGTCGCAGCCATGGGAAAGTTGACAGTTAAGCCTATCTAGTGACAGCCCATCATAGGCTAGCTGGGTGATCTTGCAACTTGTACCATGTCGGAGTTTGATTTTCCCCATAGGGTTTCATTGATCGTGTACTCTTGATTATAGCTCGGGCTGAGAAGGTCGCAGCCATGGGAAAGTTGACAGTTAAGCCTATCTAGTGACAGCCCATCATAGGCTAGCTGGGTGATCTTGCAACTTGTATCATGCCGGAGTTTGATTTTCACCATAGGGTTTCATTGATCGCTTACTCGGCAACTTGTATCAAGCAGGATTTCTATTTTCCCCTTAGCGCTTCATTGATCGTGTACTCTTGAGTGTAGCTCGGGCTGAGAATGACACAGCCATGGGAAAGTTGACAGTTAAGCATATCTAGTGACAGCCCATCATAGGCTAGCTGGGTGATCTTGCAACTTGTACCATGTCGGAGTTTGATTTTCCCCATAGGGTTTCATTGATCGTGTACTCTTGAGTGCAGCTCGGGCTGAGAAGGTCGCAGCCATGGGAAAGTTGACAGTTAAGCCTATCTAGTGACAGCCCATCATAGGCTAGCTGGGTGATCTTGCAACTTGTACCATGTCGGAGTTTGATTTTCCCCATAGGGTTTCATTGATCGTGTACACTTGAGTATAGCTCGGGCTGAGAAGGTCGCAGCCATGGGAAAGTTGACAGTTAAGCCTATCTAGTGACAGCCCATCATAGGCTAGCTGGGTGATCTTGCAACTTGTATCATGCCGGAGTTTGATTTTCACCATAGGGTTTCATTGATCGCTTACTCGGCAACTTGTATCAAGCAGGATTTCTATTTTCCCTTTAGCGCTTCATTGATCGTGTACTCATGAGTGTAGCTCGGGCTGAGAATGACACAGCCATGGGAAAGTTGACAGTTAAGCCTATCTAGTGACAGCCCATCATAGGCTAGCTGGGTGATCTTGCAACTTGTACCATGTCGGAGTTTGATTTTCCCCATAGGGTTTCATTGATCGCTTACTCGGCAACTTGTATCAAGCAGGATTTCTATTTTCCCCTTAGCGCTTCATTGATCGTGTACTCTTGAGTGTAGCTCGGGCTGAGAATGACACAGCCATGGGAAAGTTGACAGTTAAGCCTATCTAGTGACAGCCCATCATAGGCTAGCTGGGTGATCTTGCAACTTGTACCATGTCGGAGTTTGATTTTCCCCATAGGGTTTCATTGATCGTGTACTCTTGAGTGCAGCTCGGGCTGAGAAGGTCGCAGCCATGGGAAAGTTGACAGTTAAGCCTATCTAGTGACAGCCCATCATAGGCTAGCTGGGTGATCTTGCAACTTGTACCATGTCGGAGTTTGATTTTCCCCATAGGGTTTCATTGATCGTGTACTCTTGAGTATAGCTCGGGCTGAGAAGGTCGCAGCCATGGGAAAGTTGACAGTTAAGCCTATCTAGTGACAGCCCATCATAGGCTAGCTGGGTGATCTTGCAACTTGTATCATGCCGGAGTTTGATTTTCACCATAGGGTTTCATTGATCGCTTACTCGGCAACTTGTATCAAGCAGGATTTCTATTTTCCCCTTAGCGCTTCATTGATCGTGTACTCATGAGTGTAGCTCAGGCTGAGAATGACACAGCCATGGGAAAGTTGACAGTTAAGCCTATCTAGTGACAGCCCATCATAGGCTAGCTGGGTGATCTTGCAACTTGTACCATGTCGGAGTTTGATTTTCCCCATAGGGTTTCATTGATCGTGTACTCTTGAGTGCAGCTCGGGCTGAGAAGGTCGCAGCCATGGGAAAGTTGACAGTTAAGCCTATCTAGTGACAGCCCATCATAGGCTAGCTGGGTGATCTTGCAACTTGTACCATGTCGGAGTTTGATTTTCCCCATAGGGTTTCATTGATCGTGTACTCTTGAGTATAGCTCGGGCTGAGAAGGTCGCAGCCATGGGAAAGTTGATAGTTAAGCCTATCTAGTGACAGCCCATCATAGGCTAGCTGGGTGATCTTGCAACTTGTACTATGTCGGAGTTTGATTTTCCCCATAGGGTTTCATTGATCATGTACTCTTGATTATAGCTCGGGCTGAGAAGGTCGCAGCCATGGGAAAGTTGACAGTTAAGCCTATCTAGTGACAGCCCATCATAGGCTAGCTGGGTGATCTTGCAACTTGTATCATGCCGGAGTTTGATTTTCACCATAGGGTTTCATTGATCGCTTACTCGGCAACTTGTATCAAGCAGGATTTCTATTTTCCCCTTAGCGCTTCATTGATCGTGTACTCTTGAGTGTAGCTCGGGCTGAGAATGACACAGCCATGGGAAAGTTGACAGTTAAGCCTATCTAGTGACAGCCCATCATAGGCTAGCTGGGTGATCTTGCAACTTGTACCATGTCGGAGTTTGATTTTCCCCATAGGGTTTCATTGATCGTGTACTCTTGAGTGCAGCTCGGGCTGAGAAGGTCGCAGCCATGGGAAAGTTGACAGTTAAGCCTATCTAGTGACAGCCCATCATAGGCTAGCTGGGTGATCTTGCAACTTGTACCATGTCGGAGTTTGATTTTCCCCATAGGGTTTCATTGATCGTGTACACTTGAGTATAGCTCGGGCTGAGAAGGTCGCAGCCATGGGAAAGTTGACAGTTAAGCCTATCTAGTGACAGCCCATCATAGGCTAGCTGGGTGATCTTGCAACTTGTATCATGCCGGAGTTTGATTTTCACCATAGGGTTTCATTGATCGCTTACTCGGCAACTTGTATCAAGCAGGATTTCTATTTTCCCCTTAGCGCTTCATTGATCGTGTACTCATGAGTGTAGCTCGGGCTGAGAATGACACAGCCATGGGAAAGTTGACAGTTAAGCCTAACTAGTGACAGCCCATCATAGGCTAGCTGGGTGATCTTGCAACTTGTACCATGTCGGAGTTTGATTTTTCCCATAGGGTTTCATTGATCGTGTACTCTTGAGTGCAGCTCGGGCTGAGAAGGTCGCAGCCATGGGAAAGTTGACAGTTAAGCCTATCTAGTGACAGCCCATCATAGGCTAGCTGGGTGATCTTGCAACTTGTATCATGCCGGAGTTTGATTTTCACCATAGGGTTTCATTGATCGCTTACTCGGCAACTTGTATCAAGCAGGATTTCTATTTTCCCCTTAGCGCTTCATTTATCGTGTACTCTTGAGTGTAGCTCGGGCTGAGAATGACACAGCCATGGGAAAGTTGACAGTTAAGCCTATCTAGTGACAGCCCTTCATAGGCTAGCTGGGTGATCTTGCAACTTGTACCATGTCGGAGTTTGATTTTCCCCATAGGGTTTAATTGATCGTGTACTCTTGAGTATAGCTCGGGCTGAGAATGTCGCAGCCATGGGAAAGTTGACAGTTAAGCCTATCTAGTGACAGCCCATCATAGGCTAGCTGGGTGATCTTGCAACTTGTATCATGCCGGAGTTTGATTTTCACCATAGGGTTTCATTGATCGCTTACTCGGCAACTTGTATCAAGCAGGATTTCTATTTTCCCCTTAGCGCTTCATTTATCGTGTACTCTTGAGTGTAGCTCGGGCTGAGAATGACACAGCCATGGGAAAGTTGACAGTTAAGCCTATCTAGTGACAGCCCATCATAGGCTAGCTGGGTGAGCTTGCAACTTGTACCATGTCGGAGTTTGATTTTCCCCATAGGGTTTCATTGATCGTGTACTCTTGAGTGTAGCTCGGGCTGAGAAGGTCGCAGCCATGGGAAAGTTGACAGTTAAGCCTATCTAGTGACAGCCCATCATAGGTTAGCTGGGTGATCTTGCAACTTTTATCATGCCGGAGTTTGATTTTCCCCTTAGGGTTTCATTGATCGCTAACTCGGCAACTTGTATCAAGCAGGATTTCTATTTTCCCCTTAGCGCTTCATTGATCGTGTACTCTTGAGTGTAGCTTGGGCTGAGAACGACGCAGCCATGGGAAAGTTGACAGTTAAGCCTATCTAGTGACAGCCCATCATAGGCTAGCTGGGTGATCTTGCAACTTGTACCATGTCGGAGTTTGATTTTCCCCATAGGGTTTCATTGATCGTGTACTCTTGAGTGCAGCTCGAGCTGAGAAGGTCGCAGCCATGGGAAAGTTGACAGTTAAGCCTATCTAGTGACAGCCCATCATAGGCTAGCTGGGTGATCTTGCAACTTGTACCATGTCGGAGTTTGATTTTCCCCATAGGGTTTCATTGATCGTGTACTCTTGAGTGCAGCTCGGGCTGAGAAGGTCGCAGCTATGGGAAAGTTGACAGTTAAGCCTATCTAGTGACAGCCCATCATAGGCTAGCTGGGTGATCTTGCAACTTGTATCATGCCGGAGTTTGATTTTCCCCATAGGGTTTCATTGATCGCTAACTCGGCAACTTGTATCAAGCAGGATTTCTATTTTCCCCTTAGCGCTTCATTGATCGTGTACTCTTGAGTGTAGCTCGGGCTGAGAAGGTCGCAGCCATGGGAAAGTTGACAGTTAAGCCTATCTAGTGACAGCCCATCATAGGCTAGCTGGGTGATCTTGCAACTTGTACCATTTCGGAGTTTGATTTTCCCCATAGGGTTTCATTGATTCTGTACTCTTGAGTATAGCTCGGGCTGAGAAGGTCGCAGCCATGGGAAAGTTGACAGTTAAGCCTATCTAGTGACAGCCCATCATAGGCTAGATGGGTGATCTTGCAACTTGTATCATGCCGGAGTTTGATTTTCACCATAGGGTTTCATTGATCGCTTACTCGGCAACTTGTATCAAGCAGGATTTCTATTTTCCCCTTAGTGCGTCATTGATCGTGTACTCTTGAGTGTAGCTCGGGCTGAGAATGACACAGCCATGGAAAAGTTGACAGTTAAGCCTATCTAGTGACAGCCCATCATAGGCTAGCTGGGTGATCTTGCAACTTGTACCATGTCGGAGTTTGATTTTCCCCATAGGGTTTCATTGATCGTGTACTCTTGAGTGCAGCTCGGGCTGAGAAGGTCGCAGCCATGGGAAAGTTGACAGTTAAGCCTATCTTGTGACAGCCCATCATAGGCTAGCTGGGTGATCTTGCAACTTGTACCATGTCGGAGTTTGATTTTCTCCATAGGGTTTCATTGATCGTGTACTCTTGAGTATAGCTCGGGCTGAGAAGGTCGCAGCCATGGGAAAGTTGACAGTTAAGCCTATCTAGTGACAGCCCATCATAGGCTAGCTGGGTGATCTTGCAACTTGTATCACGCCTGAGTTTGATTTTCACCATAGGGTTTCATTGATCGCTTACTCGGCAACTTGTATCAAGCAGGATTTCTATTTTCCCCTTAGCGCTTCATTGATCGTGTACTCTTGAGTGTAGCTCGGGCTGAGAATGACACAGCCATGGGAAAGTTGACAGTTAAGCCTATCTAGTGACAGCCCATCATAGGCTAGCTGGGTGATCTTGCAACATGTACCATGTCGGAGTTTGATTTTCCCCATAGGGTTTCATTGATCGTGTACTCTTGAGTGCAGCTCGGGCTGAGAAGGTCGCAGCCATGGGAAAGTTGACAGTTAAGCCTATCTAGTGACAGCCCATCATAGGCTAGCTGGGTGATCTTGCAACTTGTACCATGTCGGAGTATGATTTTCCCCATAGGGTTTCATTGATCGTGTACTCTTGAGTATAGCTCGGGCTGAGAAGGTAGCAGCCATGGGAAAGTTGACAGTTAAGCCTATCTAGTGACAGCCCATCATAGGTTAGCTGGGTGATCTTGCAACTTTTATCATGCCGGAGTTTGATTTTCCCCATAGGGTTTCATTGATCGCTAACTCGGCAACTTGTATCAAGCAGGATTTCTATTTTCCCCTTAGCGCTTCATTGATCGTGTACTCTTGAGTGTAGCTTGGGCTGAGAACGACGCAGCCATGGGAAAGTTGACAATTAAGCCTATCTAGTGACAGCCCATCATAGGCTAGCTGGGTGATCTTGCAACTTGTACCATGTCGGAGTTTGATTTTCCCCATAGGGTTTCATTGATCGTGTACTCTTGAGTGCAGCTCGGGCTGAGAAGGTCGCAGCCATGGGAAAGTTGACAGTTAAGCCTATCTAGTGACAGCCCATCATAGGCTAGCTGGGTGATCTTGCAACTTGTACCATGTCGGAGTTTGATTTTCCCCATAGGGTTTCATTGATCGTGTACTCTTGAGTATAGCTCGGGCTGAGAAGGTCGCAGCCATGGGAAAGTTGACAGTTAAGCCTATCTAGTGACAGCCCATCATAGGCTAGTTGGGTGATCTTGCAACTTGTATCATGCCGGAGTTTGATTTTCACCATAGGGTTTCATTGATCGCTTACTCGGCAACTTGTATCAAGCAGGATTTCTATTTTCCCCTTAGCGCTTCATTGATCGTGTACTCATGAGTGTAGCTCGGGCTGAGAATGACACAGCCATGGGAAAGTTGACAGTTAAGCCTATCTAGTGACAGCCCATCATAGGCTAGCTGGGTGATCTTGCAACTTGTACCATGTCGGAGTTTGATTTTCCCCATAGGGTTTCATTGATCGTGTACTCTTGAGTGCAGCTCGGGCTGAGAAGGTCGCAGCCATGGGAAAGTTGACAGTTAAGCCTATCTAGTGACAGCCCATCATAGGCTAGCTGGGTGATCTTGCAACTTGTACCATGTAGATGTTTCATTTTCCCCATAGGGTTTCATTGATCGTGTACTCTTGAGTATAGCTCGGGCTGAGAAGGTCGCAGCCATGGGAAAGTTGACAGTTAAGCCTATCTAGTGACAGCCCATCATAGGCTAGCTGGGTGATCTTGCAACTTGTACCATGTCGGAGTTTGATTTTCCCCATAGGGTTTCATTGATCGTGTACTCTTGATTATAGCTCGGGCTGAGAAGGTCGCAGCCATGGGAAAGTTGACAGTTAAGCCTATCTAGTGACAGCCCATCATAGGCTAGCTGGGTGATCTTGCAACTTGTATCATGCCGGAGTTTGATTTTCACCATAGGGTTTCATTGATCGCTTACTCGGCAACTTGTATCAAGCAGGATTTCTATTTTCCCCTTAGCGCTTCATTGATCGTGTACTCTTGAGTGTAGCTCGGGCTGAGAATGACACAGCCATGGGAAAGTTGACAGTTAAGCATATCTAGTGACAGCCCATCATAGGCTAGCTGGGTGATCTTGCAACTTGTACCATGTCGGAGTTTGATTTTCCCCATAGGGTTTCATTGATCGTGTACTCTTGAGTGCAGCTCGGGCTGAGAAGGTCGCAGCCATGGGAAAGTTGACAGTTAAGCCTATCTAGTGACAGCCCATCATAGGCTAGCTGGGTGATCTTGCAACTTGTACCATGTCGGAGTTTGATTTTCCCCATAGGGTTTCATTGATCGTGTACACTTGAGTATAGCTCGGGCTGAGAAGGTCGCAGCCATGGGAAAGTTGACAGTTAAGCCTATCTAGTGACAGCCCATCATAGGCTAGCTGGGTGATCTTGCAACTTGTATCATGCCGGAGTTTGATTTTCACCATAGGGTTTCATTGATCGCTTACTCGGCAACTTGTATCAAGCAGGATTTCTATTTTCCCCTTAGCGCTTCATTGATCGTGTACTCATGAGTGTAGCTCGGGCTGAGAATGACACAGCCATGGGAAAGTTGACAGTTAAGCCTATCTAGTGACAGCCCATCATAGGCTAGCTGGGTGATCTTGCAACTTGTACCATGTCGGAGTTTGATTTTCCCCATAGGGTTTCATTGATCGCTTACTCGGCAACTTGTATCAAGCAGGATTTCTATTTTCCCCTTAGCGCTTCATTGATCGTGTACTCTTGAGTGTAGCTCGGGCTGAGAATGACACAGCCATGGGAAAGTTGACAGTTAAGCCTATCTAGTGACAGCCCATCATAGGCTAGCTGGGTGATCTTGCAACTTGTACCATGTCGGAGTTTGATTTTCCCCATAGGGTTTCATTGATCGTGTACTCTTGAGTGCAGCTCGGGCTGAGAAGGTCGCAGCCATGGGAAAGTTGACAGTTAAGCCTATCTAGTGACAGCCCATCATAGGCTAGCTGGGTGATCTTGCAACTTGTACCATGTCGGAGTTTGATTTTCCCCATAGGGTTTCATTGATCGTGTACTCTTGAGTATAGCTCGGGCTGAGAAGGTCGCAGCCATGGGAAAGTTGACAGTTAAGCCTATCTAGTGACAGCCCATCATAGGCTAGCTGGGTGATCTTGCAACTTGTATCATGCCGGAGTTTGATTTTCACCATAGGGTTTCATTGATCGCTTACTCGGCAACTTGTATCAAGCAGGATTTCTATTTTCCCCTTAGCGCTTCATTGATCGTGTACTCATGAGTGTAGCTCAGGCTGAGAATGACACAGCCATGGGAAAGTTGACAGTTAAGCCTATCTAGTGACAGCCCATCATAGGCTAGCTGGGTGATCTTGCAACTTGTACCATGTCGGAGTTTGATTTTCCCCATAGGGTTTCATTGATCGTGTACTCTTGAGTGCAGCTCGGGCTGAGAAGGTCGCAGCCATGGGAAAGTTGACAGTTAAGCCTATCTAGTGACAGCCCATCATAGGCTAGCTGGGTGATCTTGCAACTTGTACCATGTCGGAGTTTGATTTTCCCCATAGGGTTTCATTGATCGTGTACTCTTGAGTATAGCTCGGGCTGAGAAGGTCGCAGCCATGGGAAAGTTGACAGTTAAGCCTATCTAGTGACAGCCCATCATAGGCTAGCTGGGTGATCTTGCAACTTGTACTATGTCGGAGTTTGATTTTCCCCATAGGGTTTCATTGATCATGTACTCTTGATTATAGCTCGGGCTGAGAAGGTCGCAGCCATGGGAAAGTTGACAGTTAAGCCTATCTAGTGACAGCCCATCATAGGCTAGCTGGGTGATCTTGCAACTTGTATCATGCCGGAGTTTGATTTTCACCATAGGGTTTCATTGATCGCTTACTCGGCAACTTGTATCAAGCAGGATTTCTATTTTCCCCTTAGCGCTTCATTGATCGTGTACTCTTGAGTGTAGCTCGGGCTGAGAATGACACAGCCATGGGAAAGTTGACAGTTAAGCCTATCTAGTGACAGCCCATCATAGGCTAGCTGGGTGATCTTGCAACTTGTACCATGTCGGAGTTTGATTTTCCCCATAGGGTTTCATTGATCGTGTACTCTTGAGTGCAGCTCGGGCTGAGAAGGTCGCAGCCATGGGAAAGTTGACAGTTAAGCCTATCTAGTGACAGCCCATCATAGGCTAGCTGGGTGATCTTGCAACTTGTACCATGTCGGAGTTTGATTTTCCCCATAGGGTTTCATTGATCGTGTACACTTGAGTATAGCTCGGGCTGAGAAGGTCGCAGCCATGGGAAAGTTGACAGTTAAGCCTATCTAGTGACAGCCCATCATAGGCTAGCTGGGTGATCTTGCAACTTGTATCATGCCGGAGTTTGATTTTCACCATAGGGTTTCATTGATCGCTTACTCGGCAACTTGTATCAAGCAGGATTTCTATTTTCCCCTTAGCGCTTCATTGATCGTGTACTCATGAGTGTAGCTCGGGCTGAGAATGACACAGCCATGGGAAAGTTGACAGTTAAGCCTAACTAGTGACAGCCCATCATAGGCTAGCTGGGTGATCTTGCAACTTGTACCATGTCGGAGTTTGATTTTCCCCATAGGGTTTCATTGATCGTGTACTCTTGAGTGCAGCTCGGGCTGAGAAGGTCGCAGCCATGGGAAAGTTGACAGTTAAGCCTATCTAGTGACAGCCCATCATAGGCTAGCTGGGTGATCTTGCAACTTGTATCATGCCGGAGTTTGATTTTCACCATAGGGTTTCATTGATCGCTTACTCGGCAACTTGTATCAAGCAGGATTTCTATTTTCCCCTTAGCGCTTCATTTATCGTGTACTCTTGAGTGTAGCTCGGGCTGAGAATGACACAGCCATGGGAAAGTTGACAGTTAAGCCTATCTAGTGACAGCCCTTCATAGGCTAGCTGGGTGATCTTGCAACTTGTACCATGTCGGAGTTTGATTTTCCCCATAGGGTTTAATTGATCGTGTACTCTTGAGTATAGCTCGGGCTGAGAATGTCGCAGCCATGGGAAAGTTGACAGTTAAGCCTATCTAGTGACAGCCCATCATAGGCTAGCTGGGTGATCTTGCAACTTGTATCATGCCGGAGTTTGATTTTCACCATAGGGTTTCATTGATCGCTTACTCGGCAACTTGTATCAAGCAGGATTTCTATTTTCCCCTTAGCGCTTCATTTATCGTGTACTCTTGAGTGTAGCTCGGGCTGAGAATGACACAGCCATGGGAAAGTTGACAGTTAAGCCTATCTAGTGACAGCCCATCATAGGCTAGCTGGGTGAGCTTGCAACTTGTACCATGTCGGAGTTTGATTTTCCCCATAGGGTTTCATTGATCGTGTACTCTTGAGTGTAGCTCGGGCTGAGAAGGTCGCAGCCATGGGAAAGTTGACAGTTAAGCCTATCTAGTGACAGCCCATCATAGGTTAGCTGGGTGATCTTGCAACTTTTATCATGCCGGAGTTTGATTTTCCCCATAGGGTTTCATTGATCGCTAACTCGGCAACTTGTATCAAGCAGGATTTCTATTTTCCCCTTAGCGCTTCATTGATCGTGTACTCTTGAGTGTAGCTTGGGCTGAGAACGACGCAGCCATGGGAAAGTTGACAGTTAAGCCTATCTAGTGACAGCCCATCATAGGCTAGCTGGGTGATCTTGCAACTTGTACCATGTCGGAGTTTGATTTTCCCCATAGGGTTTCATTGATCGTGTACTCTTGAGTGCAGCTCGGGCTGAGAAGGTCGCAGCCATGGGAAAGTTGACAGTTAAGCCTATCTAGTGACAGCCCATCATAGGCTAGCTGGGTGATCTTGCAACTTGTACCATGTCGGAGTTTGATTTTCCCCATAGGGTTTCATTGATCGTGTACTCTTGAGTGCAGCTCGGGCTGAGAAGGTCGCAGCTATGGGAAAGTTGACAGTTAAGCCTATCTAGTGACAGCCCATCATAGGCTAGCTGGGTGATCTTGCAACTTGTATCATGCCGGAGTTTGATTTTCCCCATAGGGTTTCATTGATCGCTAACTCGGCAACTTGTATCAAGCAGGATTTCTATTTTCCCCTTAGCGCTTCATTGATCGTGTACTCTTGAGTGTAGCTTGGGCTGAGCACGACGCAGCCATGGGAAAGTTGACAGTTAGGCCTATCTAGTGACAGCCCATCATAGGCTAGCTGGGTGATCTTGCAACTTGTACCATGTCGGAGTTTGATTTTCCCCATAGGGTTTCATTGATCGTGTACTCTTGAGTGCAGCTCGGGCTGAGAAGGTCGCAGCCATGGGAAAGTTGACAGTTAAGCCTATCTAGTGACAGCCCATCATAGGCTAGCTGGGTGATCTTGCAACTTGTACCATGTCGGAGTTTGATTTTCCCCATAGGGTTTCATTGATCGTGTACTCTTGAGTGCAGCTCGGGCTGAGAAGGTCGCAGCCATGGGAAAGTTGACAGTTAAGCCTATCTAGTGACAGCCCATCATAGGTTAGCTGGGTGATCTTGCAACTTTTATCATGCCGGAGTTTGATTTTCACCATAGGGTTTCATTGATCGCTTACTCGGCAACTTGTATCAAGCAGGATTTCTATTTTCCCCTTAGCGCTTCATTGATCGTGTACTCATGAGTGTAGCTCGGGCTGAGAATGACACAGCCATGGGAAAGTTGACAGTTAAGCCTATCTAGTGACAGCCCATCATAGGCTAGCTGGGTGATCTTGCAACTTGTACCATGTCGGAGTTTGATTTTCCCCATAGGGTTTCATTGATCGTGTACTCTTGAGTGCAGCTCGGGCTGAGAAGGTCGCAGCCATGGGAAAGTTGACAGTTAAGCCTATCTAGTGACAGCCCATCATAGGCTAGCTGGGTGATCTTGCAACTTGTACCATGTCGGAGTTTGATTTTCCCCATAGGGTTTCATTGATCGTGTACTCTTGAGTGCAGCTCGGGCTGAGAAGGTCGCAGCCATGGGAAAGTTGACAGTTAAGCCTATCTAGTGACAGCCCATCATAGGCTAGCTGGGTGATCTTGCAACTTGTACCATGTCGGAGTTTGATTTTCCCCATAGGGTTTCATTGATCGTGTACTCTTGAGTATAGCTCGGGCTGAGAAGGTCGCAGCCATGGGAAAGTTGACAGTTAAGCCTATCTAGTGACAGCCCATCATAGGCTAGCTGGGTGATCTTGCAACTTGTACCATGTCGGAGTTTGATTTTCCCCTTAGGGTTTCATTGATCATGTACTCTTGATTATAGCTCGGGCTGAGAAGGTCGCAGCCATGGGAAAGTTGACAGTTAAGCCTATCTAGTGACAGCCCATCATAGGCTAGCTGGGTGATCTTGCAACTTGTATCATGCCGGAGTTTGATTTTCACCATAGGGTTTCATTGATCGCTTACTCGGCAACTTGTATCAAGCAGGATTTCTATTTTCCCCTTAGCGCTTCATTGATCGTGTACTCTTGAGTGTAGCTCGGGCTGAGAATGACACAGCCATGGGAAAGTTGACAGTTAAGCCTATCTAGTGACAGCCCATCATAGGCTAGCTGGGTGATCTTGCAACTTGTACCATGTCGGAGTTTGATTTTCCCCATAGGGTTTCATTGATCGTGTACTCTTGAGTGCAGCTCGGGCTGAGAAGGTCGCAGCCATGGGAAAGTTGACAGTTAAGCCTATCTAGTGACAGCCCATCATAGGCTAGCTGGGTGATCTTGCAACTTGTACCATGTCGGAGTTTGATTTTCCCCATAGGGTTTCATTGATCGTGTACACTTGAGTATAGCTCGGGCTGAGAAGGTCGCAGCCATGGGAAAGTTGACAGTTAAGCCTATCTAGTGACAGCCCATCATAGGCTAGCTGGGTGATCTTGCAACTTGTATCATGCCGGAGTTTGATTTTCACCATAGGGTTTCATTGATCGCTTACTCGGCAACTTGTATCAAGCAGGATTTCTATTTTCCCCTTAGCGCTTCATTGATCGTGTACTCATGAGTGTAGCTCGGGCTGAGAATGACACAGCCATGGGAAAGTTGACAGTTAAGCCTAACTAGTGACAGCCCATCATAGGCTAGCTGGGTGATCTTGCAACTTGTACCATGTCGGAGTTTGATTTTCCCCATAGGGTTTCATTGATCGTGTACTCTTGAGTGCAGCTCGGGCTGAGAAGGTCGCAGCCATGGGAAAGTTGACAGTTAAGCCTATCTAGTGACAGCCCATCATAGGCTAGCTGGGTGATCTTGCAACTTGTATCATGCCGGAGTTTGATTTTCACCATAGGGTTTCATTGATCGCTTACTCGGCAACTTGTATCAAGCAGGATTTCTATTTTCCCCTTAGCGCTTCATTTATCGTGTACTCTTGAGTGTAGCTCGGGCTGAGAATGACACAGCCATGGGAAAGTTGACAGTTAAGCCTATCTAGTGACAGCCCTTCATAGGCTAGCTGGGTGATCTTGCAACTTGTACCATGTCGGAGTTTGATTTTCCCCATAGGGTTTAATTGATCGTGTACTCTTGAGTATAGCTCGGGCTGAGAATGTCGCAGCCATGGGAAAGTTGACAGTTAAGCCTATCTAGTGACAGCCCATCATAGGCTAGCTGGGTGATCTTGCAACTTGTATCATGCCGGAGTTTGATTTTCACCATAGGGTTTCATTGATCGCTTACTCGGCAACTTGTATCAAGCAGGATTTCTATTTTCCCCTTAGCGCTTCATTTATCGTGTACTCTTGAGTGTAGCTCGGGCTGAGAATGACACAGCCATGGGAAAGTTGACAGTTAAGCCTATCTAGTGACAGCCCATCATAGGCTAGCTGGGTGAGCTTGCAACTTGTACCATGTCGGAGTTTGATTTTCCCCATAGGGTTTCACTGATCGTGTACTCTTGAGTGTAGCTCGGGCTGAGAAGGTCGCAGCCATGGGAAAGTTGACAGTTAAGCCTATCTAGTGACAGCCCATCATAGGTTAGCTGGGTGATCTTGCAACTTTTATCATGCTGGAGTTTGATTTTCCCCATAGGGTTTCATTGATCGCTAACTCGGCAACTTGTATCAAGCAGGATTTCTATTTTCCCCTTAGCGCTTCATTGATCGTGTACTCTTGAGTGTAGCTTGGGCTGAGAACGACGCAGCCATGGGAAAGTTGACAGTTAAGCCTATCTAGTGACAGCCCATCATAGGCTAGCTGGGTGATCTTGCAACTTGTACCATGTCGGAGTTTGATTTTCCCCATAGGGTTTCATTGATCGTGTACTCTTGAGTGCAGCTCGGGCTGAGAAGGTCGCAGCCATGGGAAAGTTGACAGTTAAGCCTATCTAGTGACAGCCCATCATAGGCTAGCTGGGTGATCTTGCAACTTGTACCATGTCGGAGTTTGATTTTCCCCATAGGGTTTCATTGATCGTGTACTCTTGAGTGCAGCTCGGGCTGAGAAGGTCGCAGCTATGGGAAAGTTGACAGTTAAGCCTATCTAGTGACAGCCCATCATAGGCTAGCTGGGTGATCTTGCAACTTGTATCATGCCGGAGTTTGATTTTCCCCATAGGGTTTCATTGATCGCTAACTCGGCAACTTGTATCAAGCAGGATTTCTATTTTCCCCTTAGCGCTTCATTGATCGTGTACTCTTGAGTGTAGCTTGGGCTGAGCACGACGCAGCCATGGGAAAGTTGACAGTTAAGCCTATCTAGTGACAGCCCATCATAGGCTAGCTGGGTGATCTTGCAACTTGTACCATGTCGGAGTTTGATTTTCCCCATAGGGTTTCATTGATCGTGTACTCTTGAGTGCAGCTCGGGCTGAGAAGGTCGCAGCCATGGGAAAGTTGACAGTTAAGCCTATCTAGTGACAGCCCATCATAGGCTAGCTGGGTGATCTTGCAACTTGTACCATGTCGGAGTTTGATTTTCCCCATAGGGTTTCATTGATCGTGTACTCTTGAGTGCAGCTCGGGCTGAGAAGGTCGCAGCCATGGGAAAGTTGACAGTTAAGCCTATCTAGTGACAGCCCATCATAGGTTAGCTGGGTGATCTTGCAACTTTTATCATGCCGGAGTTTGATTTTCACCATAGGGTTTCATTGATCGCTTACTCGGCAACTTGTATCAAGCAGGATTTCTATTTTCCCCTTAGCGCTTCATTGATCGTGTACTCATGAGTGTAGCTCGGGCTGAGAATGACACAGCCATGGGAAAGTTGACAGTTAAGCCTATCTAGTGACAGCCCATCATAGGCTAGCTGGGTGATCTTGCAACTTGTACCATGTCGGAGTTTGATTTTCCCCATAGGGTTTCATTGATCGTGTACTCTTGAGTGCAGCTCGGGCTGAGAAGGTCGCAGCCATGGGAAAGTTGACAGTTAAGCCTATCTAGTGACAGCCCATCATAGGCTAGCTGGGTGATCTTGCAACTTGTACCATGTCGGAGTTTGATTTTCCCCATAGGGTTTCATTGATCGTGTACTCTTGAGTATAGCTCGGGCTGAGAAGGTCGCAGCCATGGGAAAGTTGACAGTTAAGCCTATCTAGTGACAGCCCATCATAGGCTAGCTGGGTGATCTTGCAACTTGTACCATGTCGGAGTTTGATTTTCCCCATAGGGTTTCATTGATCATGTACTCTTGATTATAGCTCGGGCTGAGAAGGTCGCAGCCATGGGAAAGTTGACAGTTAAGCCTATCTAGTGACAGCCCATCATAGGCTAGCTGGGTGATCTTGCAACTTGTATCATGCCGGAGTTTGATTTTCACCATAGGGTTTCATTGATCGCTTACTCGGCAACTTGTATCAAGCAGGATTTCTATTTTCCCCTTAGCGCTTCATTGATCGTGTACTCTTGAGTGTAGCTCGGGCTGAGAATGACACAGCCATGGGAAAGTTGACAGTTAAGCCTATCTAGTGACAGCCCATCATAGGCTAGCTGGGTGATCTTGCAACTTGTACCATGTCGGAGTTTGATTTTCCCCATAGGGTTTCATTGATCGTGTACTCTTGAGTGCAGCTCGGGCTGAGAAGGTCGCAGCCATGGGAAAGTTGACAGTTAAGCCTATCTAGTGACAGCCCATCATAGGCTAGCTGGGTGATCTTGCAACTTGTACCATGTCGGAGTTTGATTTTCCCCATAGGGTTTCATTGATCGTGTACACTTGAGTATAGCTCGGGCTGAGAAGGTCGCAGCCATGGGAAAGTTGACAGTTAAGCCTATCTAGTGACAGCCCATCATAGGCTAGCTGGGTGATCTTGCAACTTGTATCATGCCGGAGTTTGATTTTCACTATAGGGTTTCATTGATCGCTTACTCGGCAACTTGTATCAAGCAGGATTTCTATTTTCCCCTTAGCGCTTCATTGATCGTGTACTCATGAGTGTAGCTCGGGCTGAGAATGACACAGCCATGGGAAAGTTGACAGTTAAGCCTAACTAGTGACAGCCCATCATAGGCTAGCTGGGTGATCTTGCAACTTGTACCATGTCGGAGTTTGATTTTCCCCATAGGGTTTCATTGATCGTGTACTCTTGAGTGCAGCTCGGGCTGAGAAGGTCGCAGCCATGGGAAAGTTGACAGTTAAGCCTATCTAGTGACAGCCCATCATAGGCTAGCTGGGTGATCTTGCAACTTGTATCATGCCGGAGTTTGATTTTCACCATAGGGTTTCATTGATCGCTTACTCGGCAACTTGTATCAAGCAGGATTTCTATTTTCCCCTTAGCGCTTCATTTATCGTGTACTCTTGAGTGTAGCTCGGGCTGAGAATGACACAGCCATGGGAAAGTTGACAGTTAAGCCTATCTAGTGACAGCCCATCATAGGCTAGCTGGGTGATCTTGCAACTTGTACCATGTCGGAGTTTGATTTTCCCCATAGGGTTTAATTGATCGTGTACTCTTGAGTATAGCTCGGGCTGAGAATGTCGCAGCCATGGGAAAGTTGACAGTTAAGCCTATCTAGTGACAGCCCATCATAGGCTAGCTGGGTGATCTTGCAACTTGTATCATGCCGGAGTTTGATTTTCACCATAGGGTTTCATTGATCGCTTACTCGGCAACTTGTATCAAGCAGGATTTCTATTTTCCCCTTAGCGCTTCATTTATCGTGTACTCTTGAGTGTAGCTCGGGCTGAGAATGACACAGCCATGGGAAAGTTGACAGTTAAGCCTATCTAGTGACAGCCCATCATAGGCTAGCTGGGTGAGCTTGCAACTTGTACCATGTCGGAGTTTGATTTTCCCCATAGGGTTTCATTGATCGTGTACTCTTGAGTGTAGCTCGGGCTGAGAAGGTCGCAGCCATGGGAAAGTTGACAGTTAAGCCTATCTAGTGACAGCCCATCATAGGTTAGCTGGGTGATCTTGCAACTTTTATCATGCCGGAGTTTGATTTTCCCCATAGGGTTTCATTGATCGCTAACTCGGCAACTTGTATCAAGCAGGATTTCTATTTTCCCCTTAGCGCTTCATTGATCGTGTACTCTTGAGTGTAGCTTGGGCTGAGAACGACGCAGCCATGGGAAAGTTGACAGTTAAGCCTATCTAGTGACAGCCCATCATAGGCTAGCTGGGTGATCTTGCAACTTGTACCATGTCGGAGTTTGATTTTCCCCATAGGGTTTCATTGATCGTGTACTCTTGAGTGCAGCTCGGGCTGAGAAGGTCGCAGCCATGGGAAAGTTGACAGTTAAGCCTATCTAGTGACAGCCCATCATAGGCTAGCTGGGTGATCTTGCAACTTGTACCATGTCGGAGTTTGATTTTCCCCATAGGGTTTCATTGATCGTGTACTCTTGAGTGCAGCTCGGGCTGAGAAGGTCGCAGCTATGGGAAAGTTGACAGTTAAGCCTATCTAGTGACAGCCCATCATAGGCTAGCTGGGTGATCTTGCAACTTGTATCATGCCGGAGTTTGATTTTCCCCATAGGGTTTCATTGATCGCTAACTCGGCAACTTGTATCAAGCAGGATTTCTATTTTCCCCTTAGCGCTTCATTGATCGTGTACTCTTGAGTGTAGCTTGGGCTGAGCACGACGCAGCCATGGGAAAGTTGACAGTTAAGCCTATCTAGTGACAGCCCATCATAGGCTAGCTGGGTGATCTTGCAACTTGTACCATGTCGGAGTTTGATTTTCCCCATAGGGTTTCATTGATCGTGTACTCTTGAGTGCAGCTCGGGCTGAGAAGGTCGCAGCCATGGGAAAGTTGACAGTTAAGCCTATCTAGTGACAGCCCATCATAGGCTAGCTGGGTGATCTTGCAACTTGTACCATGTCGGAGTTTGATTTTCCCCATAGGGTTTCATTGATCGTGTACTCTTGAGTGCAGCTCGGGCTGAGAAGGTCGCAGCCATGGGAAAGTTGACAGTTAAGCCTATCTAGTGACAGCCCATCATAGGTTAGCTGGGTGATCTTGCAACTTTTATCATGCCGGAGTTTGATTTTCACCATAGGGTTTCATTGATCGCTTACTCGGCAACTTGTATCAAGCAGGATTTCTATTTTCCCCTTAGCGCTTCATTGATCGTATACTCATGAGTGTAGCTCGGGCTGAGAATGACACAGCCATGGGAAAGTTGACAGTTAAGCCTATCTAGTGACAGCCCATCATAGGCTAGCTGGGTGATCTTGCAACTTGTACCATGTCGGAGTTTGATTTTCCCCTTAGGGTTTCATTGATCGCTTACTCGGCAACTTGTATCAAGCAGGATTTCTATTTTCCCCTTAGCGCTTCATTGATCGTGTACTCTTGAGTGTAGCTCGGGCTGAGAATGACACAGCCATGGGAAAGTTGACAGTTAAGCCTATCTAGTGACAGCCCATCATAGGCTAGCTGGGTGATCTTGCAACTTGTACCATGTCGGAGTTTGATTTTCCCCATAGGGTTTCATTGATCGTGTACTCTTGAGTGCAGCTCGGGCTGAGAAGGTCGCAGCCATGGGAAAGTTGACAGTTAAGCCTATCTAGTGACAGCCCATCATAGGCTAGCTGGGTGATCTTGCAACTTGTACCATGTCGGAGTTTGATTTTCCCCATAGGGTTTCATTGATCGTGTACTCTTGAGTATAGCTCGGGCTGAGAAGGTCGCAGCCATGGGAAAGTTGACAGTTAAGCCTATCTAGTGACAGCCCATCATAGGCTAGCTGGGTGATTTTGCAACTTGTATCATGCCGGAGTTTGATTTTCACCATAGGGTTTCATTGATCGCTTACTCGGCAACTTGTATCAAGCAGGATTTCTATTTTCCCCTTAGCGCTTCATTGATCGTGTACTCATGAGTGTAGCTCGGGCTGAGAATGACACAGCCATGGGAAAGTTGACAGTTAAGCCTATCTAGTGACAGCCCATCATAGGCTAGCTGGGTGATCTTGCAACTTGTACCATGTCGGAGTTTGATTTTCCCCATAGGGTTTCATTGATCGTGTACTCTTGAGTATAGCTCGGGCTGAGAAGGTCGCAGCCATGGGAAAATTGACAGTTAAGCCTATCTAGTGACAGCCCATCATAGGCTAGCTGGGTGATCTTGCAACTTGTATCATGCCGGAGTTTGATTTTCACCATAGGGTTTCATTGATCGCTTACTCGGCAACTTGTATCAAGCAGGATTTCTATTTTCTCCTTAGCGCTTCATTTATCGTGTACTCTTGAGTGTAGCTCGGGCTGAGAATGACACAGCCATGGGAAAGTTGACAGTTAAGCCTATCTAGTGACAGCCCATCATAGGCTAGCTGGGTGATCTTGCAACATGTACCATGTCGGAGTTTGATTTTCCCCATAGGGTTTCATTGATCGTGTACTCTTGAGTGCAGCTCGGGCTGAGAAGGTCGCAGCCATGGGAAAGTTGACAGTTAAGCCTATCTAGTGACAGCCCATCATAGGCTAGCTGGGTGATCTTGCAACTTGTACCATGTCGGAGTTTGATTTTCCCCATAGGGTTTCATTGATCGTGTACTCTTGATTATAGCTCGGGCTGAGAAGGTCGCAGCCATGGGAAAGTTGACAGTTAAGCCTATCTAGTGACAGCCCATCATAGGCTAGCTGGGTGATCTTGCAACTTGTATCATGCCGGAGTTTGATTTTCACCATAGGGTTTCATTGATCGCTTACTCGGCAACTTGTATCAAGCAGGATTTCTATTTTCCCCTTAGCGCTTCATTGATCGTGTACTCTTGAGTGTAGCTCGGGCTGAGAATGACACAGCCATGGGAAAGTTGACAGTTAAGCCTATCTAGTGACAGCCCATCATAGGCTAGCTGGGTGATCTTGCAACTTGTACCATGTCGGAGTTTGATTTTCCCCATAGGGTTTCATTGATCGTGTACTCTTGAGTGCAGCTCGGGCTGAGAAGGTCGCAGCCATGGGAAAGTTGACAGTTAAGCCTATCTAGTGACAGCCCATCATAGGCTAGCTGGGTGATCTTGCAACTTGTACCATGTCGGAGTTTGATTTTCCCCATAGGGTTTCATTGATCGTGTACACTTGAGTATAGCTCGGGCTGAGAAGGTCGCAGCCATGGGAAAGTTGACAGTTAAGCCTATCTAGTGACAGCCCATCATAGGCTAGCTGGGTGATCTTGCAACTTGTATCATGCCGGAGTTTGATTTTCACCATAGGGTTTCATTGATCGCTTACTCGGCAACTTGTATCAAGCAGGATTTCTATTTTCCCCTTAGCGCTTCATTGATCGTGTACTCATGAGTGTAGCTCGGTCTGAGAATGACACAGCCATGGGAAAGTTGACAGTTAAGCCTAACTAGTGACAGCCCATCATAGGCTAGCTGGGTGATCTTGCAACTTGTACCATGTCGGAGTTTGATTTTCCTCATAGGGTTTCATTGATCGTGTACTCTTGAGTGCAGCTCGGGCTGAGAAGGTCGCAGCCATGGGAAAGTTGACAGTTAAGCCTATCTAGTGACAGCCCATCATAGGCTAGCTGGGTGATCTTGCAACTTGTATCATGCCGGAGTTTGATTTTCCCCATAGGGTTTCATTGATCGCTAACTCGGCAACTTGTATCAAGCAGGATTTCTATTTTCCCCTTAGCGCTTCATTTATCGTGTACTCTTGAGTGTAGCTCGGGCTGAGAATGACACAGCCATGGGAAAGTTGACAGTTAAGCCTATCTAGTGACAGCCCATCATAGGCTAGCTGGGTGATCTTGCAACTTGTACCATGTCGGAGTTTGATTTTCCCCATAGGGTTTCATTGATCGTGTACTCTTGAGTATAGCTCGGGCTGAGAAGGTCGCAGCCATGGCAAAGTTGACAGTTAAGCCTATCTAGTGACAGCCCATCATAGGCTAGCTGGGTGATCTTGCAACTTGTATCATGCCGGAGTTTGATTTTCACCATAGGGTTTCATTGATCGCTTACTCGGCAACTTGTATCAAGCAGGATTTCTATTTTCCCCTTAGCGCTTCATTTATCGTGTACTCTTGAGTGTAGCTCGGGCTGAGAATGACACAGCCATGGGAAAGTTGACAGTTAAGCCTATCTAGTGACAGCCCATCATAGGCTAGCTGGGTGAGCTTGCAACTTGTACCATGTCGGAGTTTGATTTTCCCCATAGGGTTTCATTGATCGTGTACTCTTGAGTGTAGCTCGGGCTGAGAAGGTCGCAGCCATGGGAAAGTTGACAGTTAAGCCTATCTAGTGACAGCCCATCATAGGTTAGCTGGGTGATCTTGCAACTTTTATCATGCCGGAGTTTGATTTTCCCCATAGGGTTTCATTGATCGCTAACTCGGCAACTTGTATCAAGCAGGATTTCTATTTTCCCCTTAGCGCTTCATTGATCGTGTACTCTTGAGTGTAGCTTGGGCTGAGAACGACGCAGCCATGGGAAAGTTGACAGTTAAGCCTATCTAGTGACAGCCCATCATAGGCTAGCTGGGTGATCTTGCAACTTGTACCATGTCGGAGTTTGATTTTCCCCATAGGGTTTCATTGATCGTGTACTCTTGAGTGCAGCTCGGGCTGAGAAGGTCGCAGCCATGGGAAAGTTGACAGTTAAGCCTATCTAGTGACAGCCCATCATAGGCTAGCTGGGTGATCTTGCAACTTGTACCATGTCGGAGTTTGATTTTCCCCATAGGGTTTCATTGATCGTGTACTCTTGAGTGCAGCTCGGGCTGAGAAGGTCGCAGCTATGGGAAAGTTGACAGTTAAGCCTATCTAGTGACAGCCCATCATAGGCTAGCTGGGTGATCTTGCAACTTGTATCATGCCGGAGTTTGATTTTCCCCATAGGGTTTCATTGATCGCTAACTCGGCAACTTGTATCAAGCAGGATTTCTATTTTCCCCTTAGCGCTTCATTGATCGTGTACTCTTGAGTGTAGCTCGGGCTGAGAATGTCGCAGCCATGGGAAAGTTGACAGTTAAGCCTATCTAGTGACAGCCCATCATAGGCTAGCTGGGTGATCTTGCAACTTGTACCATTTCGGAGTTTGATTTTCCCCATAGGGTTTCATTGATTCTGTACTCTTGAGTATAGCTCGGGCTGAGAAGGTCGCAGCCATGGGAAAGTTGACAGTTAAGCCTATCTAGTGACAGCCCATCATAGGCTAGCTGGGTGATCTTGCAACTTGTATCATGCCGGAGTTTGATTTTCACCATAGGGTTTCATTGATCGCTTACTCGGCAACTTGTATCAAGCAGGATTTCTATTTTCCCCTTAGTGCTTCATTGATCGTGTACTCTTGAGTGTAGCTCGGGCTGAGAATGACACAGCCATGGGAAAGTTGACAGTTAAGCCTATCTAGTGACAGCCCATCATAGGCTAGCTGGGTGATCTTGCAACTTGTACCATGTCGGAGTTTGATTTTCCCCATAGGGTTTCATTGATCGTGTACTCTTGAGTGCAGCTCGGGCTGAGAAGGTCGCAGCCATGGGAAAGTTGACAGTTAAGCCTATCTTGTGACAGCCCATCATAGGCTAGCTGGGTGATCTTGCAACTTGTACCATGTCGGAGTTTGATTTTCTCCATAGGGTTTCATTGATCGTGTACTCTTGAGTATAGCTCGGGCTGAGAAGGTCGCAGCCATGGGAAAGTTGACAGTTAAGCCTATCTAGTGACAGCCCATCATAGGCTAGCTGGGTGATCTTGCAACTTGTATCACGCCTGAGTTTGATTTTCACCATAGGGTTTCATTGATCGCTTACTCGGCAACTTGTATCAAGCAGGATTTCTATTTTCCCCTTAGCGCTTCATTGATCGTGTACTCTTGAGTGTAGCTCGGGCTGAGAATGACACAGCCATGGGAAAGTTGACAGTTAAGCCTATCTAGTGACAGCCCATCATAGGCTAGCTGGGTGATCTTGCAACATGTACCATGTCGGAGTTTGATTTTCCCCATAGGGTTTCATTGATCGTGTACTCTTGAGTGCAGCTCGGGCTGAGAAGGTCGCAGCCATGGGAAAGTTGACAGTTAAGCCTATCTAGTGACAGCCCATCATAGGCTAGCTGGGTGATCTTGCAACTTGTACCATGTCGGAGTTTGATTTTCCCCATAGGGTTTCATTGATCGTGTACTCTTGAGTATAGCTCGGGCTGAGAAGGTAGCAGCCATGGGAAAGTTGACAGTTAAGCCTATCTAGTGACAGCCCATCATAGGTTAGCTGGGTGATCTTGCAACTTTTATCATGCCGGAGTTTGATTTTCCCCATAGGGTTTCATTGATCGCTAACTCGGCAACTTGTATCAAGCAGGATTTCTATTTTCCCCTTAGCGCTTCATTGATCGTGTACTCTTGAGTGTAGCTTGGGCTGAGAACGACGCAGCCATGGGAAAGTTGACAGTTAAGCCTATCTAGTGACAGCCCATCATAGGCTAGCTGGGTGATCTTGCAACTTGTACCATGTCGGAGTTTGATTTTCCCCATAGGGTTTCATTGATCGTGTACTCTTGAGTGCAGCTCGGGCTGAGAAGGTCGCAGCCATGGGAAAGTTGACAGTTAAGCCTATCTAGTGACAGCCCATCATAGGCTAGCTGGGTGATCTTGCAACTTGTACCATGTCGGAGTTTGATTTTCCCCATAGGGTTTCATTGATCGTGTACTCTTGAGTATAGCTCGGGCTGAGAAGGTCGCAGCCATGGGAAAGTTGACAGTTAAGCCTATCTAGTGACAGCCCATCATAGGCTAGTTGGGTGATCTTGCAACTTGTATCATGCCGGAGTTTGATTTTCACCATAGGGTTTCATTGATCGCTTACTCGGCAACTTGTATCAAGCAGGATTTCTATTTTCCCCTTAGCGCTTCATTGATCGTGTACTCATGAGTGTAGCTCGGGCTGAGAATGACACAGCCATGGGAAAGTTGACAGTTAAGCCTATCTAGTGACAGCCCATCATAGGCTAGCTGGGTGATCTTGCAACTTGTACCATGTCGGAGTTTGATTTTCCCCATAGGGTTTCATTGATCGTGTACTCTTGAGTGCAGCTCGGGCTGAGAAGGTCGCAGCCATGGGAAAGTTGAAAGTTAAGCCTATCTAGTGACAGCCCATCATAGGCTAGCTGGGTGATCTTGCAACTTGTACCATGTCGGAGTTTCATTTTCCCCATAGGGTTTCATTGATCGTGTACTCTTGAGTATAGCTCGGGCTGAGAAGGTCGCAGCCATGGGAAAGTTGACAGTTAAGCCTATCTAGTGACAGCCCATCATAGGCTAGCTGGGTGATCTTGCAACTTGTACCATGTCGGAGTTTGATTTTCCCCATAGGGTTTCATTGATCGTGTACTCTTGATTATAGCTCGGGCTGAGAAGGTCGCAGCCATGGGAAAGTTGACAGTTAAGCCTATCTAGTGACAGCCCATCATAGGCTAGCTGGGTGATCTTGCAACTTGTATCATGCCGGAGTTTGATTTTCACCATAGGGTTTCATTGATCGCTTACTCGGCAACTTGTATCAAGCAGGATTTCTATTTTCCCCTTAGCGCTTCATTGATCGTGTACTCTTGAGTGTAGCTCGGGCTGAGAATGACACAGCCATGGGAAAGTTGACAGTTAAGCATATCTAGTGACAGCCCATCATAGGCTAGCTGGGTGATCTTGCAACTTGTACCATGTCGGAGTTTGATTTTCCCCATAGGGTTTCATTGATCGTGTACACTTGAGTATAGCTCGGGCTGAGAAGGTCGCAGCCATGGGAAAGTTGACAGTTAAGCCTATCTAGTGACAGCCCATCATAGGCTAGCTGGGTGATCTTGCAACTTGTATCATGCCGGAGTTTGATTTTCACCATAGGGTTTCATTGATCGCTTACTCGGCAACTTGTATCAAGCAGGATTTCTATTTTCCCCTTAGCGCTTCATTGATCGTGTACTCATGAGTGTAGCTCGGGCTGAGAATGACACAGCCATGGGAAAGTTGACAGTTAAGCCTATCTAGTGACAGCCCATCATAGGCTAGCTGGGTGATCTTGCAACTTGTACCATGTCGGAGTTAGATTTTCCCCATAGGGTTTCATTGATCGCTTACTCGGCAACTTGTATCAAGCAGGATTTCTATTTTCCCCTTAGCGCTTCATTGATCGTGTACTCTTGAGTGTAGCTCGGGCTGAGAATGACACAGCCATGGGAAAGTTGACAGTTAAGCCTATCTAGTGACAGCCCATCATAGGCTAGCTGGGTGATCTTGCAACTTGTACCATGTCGGAGTTTGATTTTCCCCATAGGGTTTCATTGATCGTGTACTCTTGAGTGCAGCTCGGGCTGAGAAGGTCGCAGCCATGGGAAAGTTGACAGTTAAGCCTATCTAGTGACAGCCCATCATAGGCTAGCTGGGTGATCTTGCAACTTGTACCATGTCGGAGTTTGATTTTCCCCATAGGGTTTCATTGATCGTGTACTCTTGAGTATAGCTCGGGCTGAGAAGGTCGCAGCCATGGGAAAGTTGACAGTTAAGCCTATCTAGTGACAGCCCATCATAGGCTAGCTGGGTGATCTTGCAACTTGTATCATGCCGGAGTTTGATTTTCACCATAGGGTTTCATTGATCGCTTACTCGGCAACTTGTATCAAGCAGGATTTCTATTTTCCCCTTAGCGCTTCATTGATCGTGTACTCATGAGTGTAGCTCGGGCTGAGAATGACACAGCCATGGGAAAGTTGACAGTTAAGCCTATCTAGTGACAGCCCATCATAGGCTAGCTGGGTGATCTTGCAACTTGTACCATGTCGGAGTTTGATTTTCCCCATAGGGTTTCATTGATCGTGTACTCTTGAGTGCAGCTCGGGCTGAGAAGGTCGCAGCCATGGGAAAGTTGACAGTTAAGCCTATCTAGTGACAGCCCATCATAGGCTAGCTGGGTGATCTTGCAACTTGTACCATGTCGGAGTTTGATTTTCCCCATAGGGTTTCATTGATCGTGTACTCTTGAGTATAGCTCGGGCTGAGAAGGTCGCAGCCATGGGAAAGTTGACAGTTAAGCCTATCTAGTGACAGCCCATCATAGGCTAGCTGGGTGATCTTGCAACTTGTACCATGTCGGAGTTTGATTTTCCCCATAGGGTTTCATTGATCATGTACTCTTGATTATAGCTCGGGCTGAGAAGGTCGCAGCCATGGGAAAGTTGACAGTTAAGCCTATCTAGTGACAGCCCATCATAGGCTAGCTGGGTGATCTTGCAACTTGTATCATGCCGGAGTTTGATTTTCACCATAGGGTTTCATTGATCGCTTACTCGGCAACTTGTATCAAGCAGGATTTCTATTTTCCCCTTAGCGCTTCATTGATCGTGTACTCTTGAGTGTAGCTCGGGCTGAGAATGACACAGCCATGGGAAAGTTGACAGTTAAGCCTATCTAGTGACAGCCCATCATAGGCTAGCTGGGTGATCTTGCAACTTGTACCATGTCGGAGTTTGATTTTCCCCATAGGGTTTCATTGATCGTGTACTCTTGAGTGCAGCTCGGGCTGAGAAGGTCGCAGCCATGGGAAAGTTGACAGTTAAGCCTATCTAGTGACAGCCCATCATAGGCTAGCTGGGTGATCTTGCAACTTGTACCATGTCGGAGTTTGATTTTCCCCATAGGGTTTCATTGATCGTGTACACTTGAGTATAGCTCGGGCTGAGAAGGTCGCAGCCATGGGAAAGTTGACAGTTAAGCCTATCTAGTGACAGCCCATCATAGGCTAGCTGGGTGATCTTGCAACTTGTATCATGCCGGAGTTTGATTTTCACCATAGGGTTTCATTGATCGCTTACTCGGCAACTTGTATCAAGCAGGATTTCTATTTTCCCCTTAGCGCTTCATTGATCGTGTACTCATGAGTGTAGCTCGGGCTGAGAATGACACAGCCATGGGAAAGTTGACAGTTAAGCCTAACTAGTGACAGCCCATCATAGGCTAGCTGGGTGATCTTGCAACTTGTACCATGTCGGAGTTTGATTTTCCCCATAGGGTTTCATTGATCGTGTACTCTTGAGTGCAGCTCGGGCTGAGAAGGTCGCAGCCATGGGAAAGTTGACAGTTAAGCCTATCTAGTGACAGCCCATCATAGGCT
Organism: Leptodactylus fuscus; assembly: GCF_031893055.1. NCBI lineage: Eukaryota > Metazoa > Chordata > Amphibia > Anura > Leptodactylidae > Leptodactylus > Leptodactylus fuscus. Next base: position 104,296 of record NW_027440397.1, read on the forward strand.
AGCTGGGTGATCTTGCAACTTGTATCATGCCGGAGTTTGATTTTCACCATAGGGTTTCATTGATCGCTTACTCGGCAACTTGTATCAAGCAGGATTTCTATTTTCCCCTTAGCGCTTCATTTATCGTGTACTCTTGAGTGTAGCTCGGGCTGAGAATGACACAGCCATGGGAAAGTTGACAGTTAAGCCTATCTAGTGACAGCCCATCATAGGCTAGCTGGGTGATCTTGCAACTTGTACCATGTCGGAGTTTGATTTTCCCCATAGGGTTTAATTGATCGTGTACTCTTGAGTATAGCTCGGGCTGAGAAGGTCGCAGCCATGGGAAAGTTGACAGTTAAGCCTATCTAGTGACAGCCCATCATAGGCTAGCTGGGTGATCTTGTAACTTGTATCATGCCGGAGTTTGATTTTCACCATAGGGTTTCATTGATCGCTTACTCGGCAACTTGTATCAAGCAGGATTTCTATTTTCCCCTTAGCGCTTCATTTATCGTGTACTCTTGAGTGTAGCTCGGGCTGAGAATGACACAGCCATGGGAAAGTTGACAGTTAAGCCTATCTAGTGACAGCCCATCATAGGCTAGCTGGGTGAGCTTGCAACTTGTACCATGTCGGAGTTTGATTTTCCCCATAGGGTTTCATTGATCGTGTACTCTTGAGTGTAGCTCGGGCTGAGAAGGTCGCAGCCATGGGAAAGTTGACAGTTAAGCCTATCTAGTGACAGCCCATCATAGGTTAGCTCGGTGATCTTGCAACTTTTATCATGCCGGAGTTTGATTTTCCCCATAGGGTTTCATTGATCGCTAACTCGGCAACTTGTATCAAGCAGGATTTCTATTTTCCCCTTAGCGCTTCATTGATCGTGTACTCTTGAGTGTAGCTTGGGCTGAGAACGACGCAGCCATGGGAAAGTTGACAGTTAAGCCTATCTAGTGACAGCCCATCATAGGCTAGCTGGGTGATCTTGCAACTTGTACCATGTCGGAGTTTGATTTTCCCCATAGGGTTTCATTGATCGTGTACTCTTGAGAGCAGCTCGGGCTGAGAAGGTCGCAGCCATGGGAAAGTTGACAGTTAAGCCTATCTAGTGACAGCCCATCATAGGCTAGCTGGGTGATCTTGCAACTTGTATCATGCCGGAGTTTGATTTTCCCCATAGGGTTTCATTGATCGCTAACTCGGCAACTTGTATCAAGCAGTGTTTCTATTTTCCCCTTAGCGCTTCATTGATCGTGTACTCTTGAGTGTAGCTCGGGCTGAGAATGACGCAGCCATGGGAAAGTTGACAGTTAAGCCTATCTAGTGACAGCCCATCATAGGCTAGCTGGGTGATCTTGCAACTTGTACCATTTCGGAGTTTGATTTTCCCCATAGGGTTTCATTGATCGTGTATTCTTGAGTATAGCTCGGGCTGAGAAGGTCGCAGCCATGGGAAAGTTGACAGTTAAGCCTATCTAGTGACAGCCCATCATAGGCTAGCTGGGTGATCTTGCAACTTGTATCATGCCGGAGTTTGATTTTCACCATAGGGTTTCATTGATCGCTTACTCGGCAACTTGTATCAAGCAGGATTTCTATTTTCCCCTTAGCGCTTCATTTATCGTGTACTCTTGAGTGTAGCTCGGGCTGAGAATGACACAGCCATGGGAAAGTTGACAGTTAAGCCTATCTAGTGACAGCCCATCATAGGCTAGCTGGGTGATCTTGCAACTTGTACCATGTCGGAGTTTGATTTTCCCCATAGGGTTTCATTGATCGTGTACTCTTGAGTGCAGCTCGGGCTGAGAAGGTCGCAGCCATGGGAAAGTTGACAGTTAAGCCTATCTTGTGACAGCCCATCATAGGCTAGCTGGGTGATCTTGCAACTTGTACCATGTCGGAGTTTGATTTTCTCCATAGGGTTTCATTGATCGTGTACTCTTGAGTATAGCTCGGGCTGAGAAGGTCGCAGCCATGGGAAAGTTGACAGTTAAGCCTATCTAGTGACAGCCCATCATAGGCTAGCTGGGTGATCTTGCAACTTGTATCACGCCTGAGTTTGATTTTCACCATAGGGTTTCATTGATCGCTTACTCGGCAACTTGTATCAAGCAGGATTTCTATTTTCCCCTTAGCGCTTCATTGATCGTGTACTCTTGAGTGTAGCTCGGGCTGAGAATGACACAGCCATGGGAAAGTTGACAGTTAAGCCTATCTAGTGACAGCCCATCATAGGCTAGCTGGGTGATCTTGCAACATGTACCATGTCGGAGTTTGATTTTCCCCATAGGGTTTCATTGATCGTGTACTCTTGAGTGCAGCTCGGGCTGAGAAGGTCGCAGCCATGGGAAAGTTGACAGTTAAGCCTATCTTGTGACAGCCCATCATAGGCTAGCTGGGTGATCTTGCAACTTGTACCATGTCGGAGTTTGATTTTCCCCATAGGGTTTCATTGATCGTGTACTCTTGAGTATAGCTCGGGCTGAGAAGGTCGCAGCCATGGGAAAGTTGACAGTTAAGCCTATCTAGTGACAGCCCATCATAGGTTAGCTGGGTGATCTTGCAACTTTTATCATGCCGGAGTTTGATTTTCCCCATAGGGTTTCATTGATCGCTAACTCGGCAACTTGTATCAAGCAGGATTTCTATTTTCCCCTTAGCGCTTCATTGATCGTGGACTCTTGAGTGTAGCTTGGGCTGAGAACGACGCAGCCATGGGAAAGTTGACAGTTAAGCCTATCTAGTGACAGCCCATCATAGGCTAGCTGGGTGATCTTGCAACTTGTACCATGTCGGAGTTTGATTTTCCCCATAGGGTTTCATTGATCGTGTACTCTTGAGTGCAGCTCGGGCTGAGAAGGTCGCAGCCATGGGAAAGTTGACAGTTAAGCCTATCTAGTGACAGCCCATCATAGGCTAGCTGGGTGATCTTGCAACTTGTACCATGTCGGAGTTTGATTTTCCCCATAGGGTTTCATTGATCGTGTACTCTTGAGTATAGCTCGGGCTGAGAAGGTCGCAGCCATGGGAAAGTTGACAGTTAAGCCTATCTAGTGACAGCCCATCATAGGCTAGCTGGGTGATCTTGCAACTTGTATCATGCCGGAGTTTGATTTTCACCATAGGGTTTCATTGATCGCTTACTCGGCAACTTGTATCAAGCAGGATTTCTATTTTCCCTTAGCGCTTCATTGATCGTGTACTCATGAGTGTAGCTCGGGCTGAGAATGACACAGCCATGGGAAAGTTGACAGTTAAGCCTATCTAGTGACAGCCCATCATAGGCTAGCTGGGTGATCTTGCAACTTGTACCATGTCGGAGTTTGATTTTCCCCATAGGGTTTCATTGATCGCTTACTCGGCAACTTGTATCAAGCAGGATTTCTATTTTCCCCTTAGCGCTTCATTGATCGTGTACTCTTGAGTGTAGCTCGGGCTGAGAATGACACAGCCATGGGAAAGTTGACAGTTAAGCCTATCTAGTGACAGCCCATCATAGGCTAGCTGGGTGATCTTGCAACTTGTACCATGTCGGAGTTTGATTTTCCCCATAGGGTTTCATTGATCGTGTACTCTTGAGTGCAGCTCGGGCTGAGAAGGTCGCAGCCATGGGAAAGTTGACAGTTAAGCCTATCTAGTGACAGCCCATCATAGGCTAGCTGGGTGATCTTGCAACTTGTACCATGTCGGAGTTTGATTTTCCCCATAGGGTTTCATTGATCGTGTACTCTTGAGTATAGCTCGGGCTGAGAAGGTCGCAGCCATGGGAAAGTTGACAGTTAAGCCTATCTAGTGACAGCCCATCATAGGCTAGCTGGGTGATCTTGCAACTTGTATCACGCCGGAGTTTGATTTTCACCATAGGGTTTCATTGATCGCTTACTCGGCAACTTGTATCAAGCAGGATTTCTATTTTCCCCTTAGCGCTTCATTGATCGTGTACTCATGAGTGTAGCTCGGGCTGAGAATGACACAGCCATGGAAAAGTTGACAGTTAAGCCTATCTAGTGACAGCCCATCATAGGCTAGCTGGGTGATCTTGCAACTTGTACCATGTCGGAGTTTGATTTTCCCCATAGGGTTTCATTGATCGTGTACTCTTGAGTGCAGCTCGGGCTGAGAAGGTCGCAGCCATGGGAAAGTTGACAGTTAAGCCTATCTAGTGACAGCCCATCATAGGCTAGCTGGGTGATCTTGCAACTTGTACCATGTCGGAGTTTGATTTTCCCCATAGGGTTTCATTGATCGTGTACTCTTGAGTATAGCTCGGGCTGAGAAGGTCGCAGCCATGGGAAAGTTGACAGTTAAGCCTATCTAGTGACAGCCCATCATAGGCTAGCTAGGTGATCTTGCAACTTGTATCATGCCGGAGTTTGATTTTCACCATAGGGTTTCATTGATCGCTTACTCGGCAACTTGTATCAAGCAGGATTTCTATTTTCCCCTTAGCGCTTCATTGATCGTGTACTCATGAGTGTAGCTCGGGCTGAGAATGACACAGCCATGGGAAAGTTGACAGTTAAGCCTATCTAGTGACAGCCCATCATAGGCTAGCTGGGTGATCTTGCAACTTGTACCATGTCGGAGTTTGATTTTCCCCATAGGGTTTCATTGATCGTGTACTCTTGAGTGCAGCTCGGGCTGAGAAGGTCGCAGCCATGGGAAAGTTGACAGTTAAGCCTATCTAGTGACAGCCCATCATAGGCTAGCTGGGTGATCTTGCAACTTGTACCATGTCGGAGTTTCATTTTCCCCATAGGGTTTCATTGATCGTGTACTCTTGAGTATAGCTCGGGCTGAGAAGGTCGCAGCCATGGGAAAGTTGACAGTTAAGCCTATCTAGTGACAGCCCATCATAGGCTAGCTGGGTGATCTTGCAACTTGTATCATGCCGGAGTTTGATTTTCACCATAGGGTTTCATTGATCGCTTACTCGGCAACTTGTATCAAGCAGGATTTCTATTTTCCCCTTAGCGCTTCATTGATCGTGTACTCATGAGTGTAGCTCGGGCTGAGAATGACACAGCCATGGGAAAGTTGACAGTTAAGCCTATCTAGTGACAGCCCATCATAGGCTAGCTGGGTGATCTTGCAACTTGTATCATGCCGGAGTTTGATTTTCACCATAGGGTTTCATTGATCGCTTACTCGGCAACTTGTATCAAGCAGGATTTCTATTTTCCCCTTAGCGCTTCATTGATCGTGTACTCATGAGTGTAGCTCGGGCTGAGAATGACACAGCCATGGGAAAGTTGACAGTTAAGCCTATCTAGTGACAGCCCATCATAGGCTAGCTGGGTGATCTTGCAACTTGTACCATGTCGGAGTTTGTTTTTCCCCATAGGGTTTCATTGATCGTGTACTCTTGAGTGCAGCTCGGGCTGAGAAGGTCGCAGCCATGGGAAAGTTGACAGTTAAGCCTATCTAGTGACAGCCCATCATAGGCTAGCTGGGTGATCTTGCAACTTGTACCATGTCGGAGTTTAATTTTCCCCATAGGGTTTCATTGATCGTGTACTCTTGAGTATAGCTCGGGCTGAGAAGGTCGCAGCCATGGGAAAGTTGACAGTTAAGCCTATCTAGTGACAGCCCATCATAGGCTAGCTGGGTGATCTTGCAACTTGTATCATGCCGGAGTTTGATTGTCCCCATAGGGTTTCATTGATCGCTTACTCGGCAACTTGTATCAAGCAGGATTTCTACATTCCCCTTAGCGCTTCATTGATCGTGTACTCTTGAGTGTAGCTGGGGCTGAGAATGACGCAGCCATGGGAAAGTTGACAGTTAAGCCTATCTAGTGACAGCCCATCATAGGCTAGCTGGGTGAGCTTGCAACTTGTACCATGTCGGAGTTTGATTTTCCCCATAGGGTTTCATTGATCGTGTACTCTTGAGTGTAGCTGGGGCTGAGAAGGTCGCAGCCATGGGAAAGTTGACAGTTAAGCCTATCTAGTGACAGCCCATCATAGGCTAGCTGGGTGATCTTGCAACTTGTACCATGTCGGAGTTTGATTTTCCCCATAGGGTTTCATTGATCGTGTATTCTTGAGTATAGCTCGGGCTGAGAAGGTCGCAGCCATGGGAAAGTTGACAGTTAAGCCTATCTAGTGACAGCCCATCATAGGCTAGCTGGGTGATCTTGCAACTTGTATCATGCCGGAGTTTGATTTTCACCATAGGGTTTCATTGATCGCTTACTCGGCAACTTGTATCAAGCAGGATTTCTATTTTCCCCTTAGCGCTTCATTGATCGTGTACTCTTGAGTGTAGCTCGGGCTGAGAATGACACAGCCATGGGAAAGTTGACAGTTAAGCCTATCTAGTGACAGCCCATCATAGGCTAGCTGGGTGATCTTGCAACTTGTACCATGTCGGAGTTTGATTTTCCCCATAGGGTTTCATTGATCGTGTACTCTTGAGTGCAGCTCGGGCTGAGAAGGTCGCAGCCATGGGAAAGTTGACAGTTAAGCCTATCTAGTGACAGCCCATCATAGGCTAGCTGGGTGATCTTGCAACTTGTACCATGTCGGAGTTTGATTTTCCCCATAGGGTTTCATTGATCGTGTACTCTTGAGTATAGCTCGGGCTGAGAAGGTCGCAGCCATGGGAAAGTTGACAGTTAAGCCTATCTAGTGACAGCCCATCATAGGCTAGCTGGGTGATCTTGCAACTTGTATCATGCCGGAGTTTGATTTTCACCATAGGGTTTCATTGATCGCTTACTCGGCAACTTGTATCAAGCAGGATTTCTATTTTCCCCTTAGCGCTTCATTGATCGTGTACTCATGAGTGTAGTTCGGGCTCAGAATGACACAGCCATGGGAAAGTTGACAGTTAAGCCTATCTAGTGACAGCCCATCATAGGCTAGCTGGGTGATCTTGCAACTTGTATCATGCCGGAGTTTGATTTTCACCATAGGGTTTCATTGATCGCTTACTCGGCAACTTGTATCAAGCAGGATTTCTTTTTTCCCCTTAGCGCTTCATTGATCGTGTACTCTTGAGTGTAGCTCGGGCTGAGAATGACACAGCCATGGGAAAGTTGACAGTTAAGCCTATCTAGAGACAGCCCATCATAGGCTAGCTGGGTGATCTTGCAACTTGTACCATGTCGGAGTTTGATTTTCCCCATAGGGTTTCATTGATCGTGTACTCTTGAGTGCAGCTCGGGCTGAGAAGGTCGCAGCCATGGGAAAGTTGACAGTTAAGCCTATCTAGTGACAGCCCATCATAGGCTAGCTGGGTGATCTTGCAACTTGTACCATGTCGGAGTTTGATTTTCCCCATAGGGTTTCATTGATCGTGTACTCTTGAGTATAGCTCGGGCTGAGAAGGTCGCAGCCATGGGAAAGTTGACAGTTAAGCCTATCTAGTGACAGCCCATCATAGGCTAGCTGGGTGATCTTGCAACTTGTATCATGCCGGAGTTTGATTTTCCCCATAGGGTTTCATTGATCGTGTACTCTTGAGTGCAGCTCGGGCTGAGAAGGTCGCAGCCATGGGAAAGTTGACAGTTAAGCCTATCTAGTGACAGCCCATCATAGGCTAGCTGGGTGATCTTGCAACATGTACCATGTCGGAGTTTGATTTTCCCCATAGGGTTTCATTGATCGTGTACTCTTGAGTGCAGCTCGGGCTGAGAAGGTCGCAGCCATGGGAAAGTTGACAGTTAAGCCTATCTAGTGACAGCCCATCATAGGCTAGCTGGGTGATCTTGCAACTTGTACCATGTCGGAGTTTGATTTTCCCCATAGGGTTTCATTGATCGTGTACTCTTGAGTATAGCTCGGGCTGAGAAGGTCGCAGCCATGGGAAAGTTGACAGTTAAGCCTATCTAGTGACAGCCCATCATAGGCTAGCTGGGTGATCTTGCAACTTGTATCATGCCGGAGTTTGATTTTCACCATAGGGTTTCATTGATCGCTTACTCGGCAACTTGTATCAAGCAGGATTTCTATTTTCCCCTTAGCGCTTCATTGATCGTGTACTCATGAGTGTAGTTCGGGCTCAGAATGACACAGCCATGGGAAAGTTGACAGTTAAGCCTATCTAGTGACAGCCCATCATAGGCTAGCTGGGTGATCTTGCAACTTGTATCATGCCGGAGTTTGATTTTCACCATAGGGTTTCATTGATCGCTTACTCGGCAACTTGTATCAAGCAGGATTTCTTTTTTCCCCTTAGCGCTTCATTGATCGTGTACTCTTGAGTGTAGCTCGGGCTGAGAATGACACAGCCATGGGAAAGTTGACAGTTAAGCCTATCTAGAGACAGCCCATCATAGGCTAGCTGGGTGATCTTGCAACTTGTACCATGTCGGAGTTTGATTTTCCCCATAGGGTTTCATTGATCGTGTACTCTTGAGTGCAGCTCGGGCTGAGAAGGTCGCAGCCATGGGAAAGTTGACAGTTAAGCCTATCTAGTGACAGCCCATCATAGGCTAGCTGGGTGATCTTGCAACTTGTACCATGTCGGAGTTTCATTTTCCCCATAGGGTTTCATTGATCGTGTACTCTTGAGTATAGCTCGGGCTGAAAAGGTCGCAGCCATGGGAAAGTTGACAGTTAAGCCTATCTAGTGACAGCCCATCATAGGCTAGCT
>NW_027440398.1:0-112680 GCF_031893055.1 Leptodactylus fuscus
TTGGCTGTTTAGAGGCCCAATCCACCATGAATTGGTCAAAACTTGGCTATTTAGAGGCTTCCTCCACCATGAATTGGTCCAAACTGGGCTGGTTAGAGGCTCCCTCCACCATGAATTTGGCCAAACTGGGGTTTTTAGAGGCTCCCTCCACCATGAATTGGTCCAAACTGGGGTTTTTAGAGGCTCCCTCCACCATGAATTTCCTAAAACTTGGCTGTTTAGTGGCTCCCTCCACCATGAATTGGTCCAAGCTGGGCTGGTTAGAGGCTCCCTCCACCATGAATTTGCCCAAACTGGGGTTTTTAGAGGCTCCCTCCACCATGAATTTCCCAAAACTTGGCTGTTTAGAGGCTCCCTCCACCATGAATTGGTCCAAACTGGGCTGGTTAGAGGCTCCCTCCACTATGAATTTGGCCAAACTGGGGTTTTTAGAGGCTCCCTTCACCATGAATTTGCCCAAACTGGGGTTTTTAGAGGCTCCCTCCACCATGAATTTCCCAAAACTTGGCTGTTTAGAGGCTCCCTCCACCATGAATTGGTCCAAACTGGGCTGGTTAGAGGCTCCCTCCACTATGAATTTGGCCAAACTGGGGTTTTTAGAGGCTCCCTCCACCATGAATTTCCCAAAACTTGGCTGTTTAGAGGCTCCCTCCACCATGAACTTCCCATAGCTTGGCTGTTTAGAGGCTCCATCCACCATGAATTGGTCCAAACTGGGCTGGTTAGAGGCTCCCTCCACCATGAATTTGCCCAAACTGGGGTTTTTAGAGGCTCCCTCCACCATGAATTGGTCCAAACTGGGGTTTTTAGAGGCTCCCTCCACCATGAATTGGTCCAAACTGGGGTTTTTAGAGGCTCCCTCCACCATGAATTTCCCAAAACTTGGCTGTTCAGAGGCTCCCTCCACCATGAATTGGTCCAAACTGGGCTGGTTAGAGGCTCCCTCCTCCATGAATTTGCCCAAACTTGGCTGTTTAGAGGCTCCCTCCACCATGAATTGGTCCAAACTGGGGTTTTTAGAGGCTCCCTCCACCATGAATTTGCCCAAAATGGGCTGTTTAGAGGCTCCCTCCACCATGAATTTGCCCAAACTCTGCTGGTTACAGGCTCAATCCACCCTGATTTTCAAAACAAATGTTGGTGCCAACCTCAACTTACTACAAGGGCCAAATTCACTGCTGGTGACAAGCTCTCCTCACTCTAAGTGCCAAATACACATGTTTCAAGGTGTTCTCCTACTGTCTGAGAGGTGGTATTGAGTGTGTAAAGTGTGTAGTTGTTAGGCTGTGATGTTGGGGTAATAGAGTGTCTTTGGTGTGTTAGATGCCCCCAGACATGCTTCCCCTGCTGTCCCATTGTCATTCCAGAGGTGTTGGTATCATTTCCTGTGGTGTGATAGTGGACTTGGTGACCCTCCAGACACGGATTTGGGTTTCCCCCTTAACGAGTATATGTTCCCCATAGACTATAATGGGGTTCGAAACCCGTTCAAACATACGAACAGTGAGCGGCTGTTCGAATCGAATTTCGAACCTCGAACATTTTAGTGTTCGCTCATCTCTAATTATTGTGTCTGAAAATCCCCGGTCTACACACATATAAATATATTAGAGTGAGGACTCGGCTTTGCACAGGAATATTACATTTTATGTTTGTGTAGTGGCCCCATAAGAATTGTCCAATTTTGCACTGATGTATTTTGTAATTATGTGTATCTCATTTTGGAAAAACCTGTGATCAGTTGTTATGGATACCTGGAGCAAAGCTGTATCTAATCTTTCCCTGTGTAGTACTGTGTTTAGACGCAAGTATCTAATCCTTGTTGGTGTGGTACTGTGTGCAGATGCACATATCTAATCCTCCGGCGTGTGGTATTGTGTGAAGAGGCGCGTATCTAATCCTCCAGTAAGTGAAACTGTGTGCAGACGTGCATATCCAATCTTACGGCATGTGGTACTGTGTCCAGACGTGCGTATCTAATCCTCTGGCGTGTGGTACTGTGTTCAGACGCGTGTATCTAATCCTCTGGCGTGTGGTACTGTGTGCAGATGCGCATATCTAATCCTTCCCCGTGTGGTATTATGTGAAGAGGCGCGTATCTAATCCTCCAGTAAGAGAAACTGTGTGCAGACGTGCATATCTAATCTTACGGCATGTGGTACTGTGTCCAGACGTGCGTATCTAATCCTCTGTCGTGTGGTACTGTGTGCAGACGCGTGTATCTAATCCTCTGGCGTGTGGTACTGTGTGCAGATGCGCGTATCTAATCCTCCCCCGTGTGGTACTGTGTGCTGAGACGCTTATCTAATTCTCTGGCATGTGGTACTTTGTGCAGAGGCATGTATCTAATCCTCCAAAGTGTGGTACTGTGTTCAGATGCACATATCTAATCCTCCCCTGTGTGGTATTGTGTGAAGAGGTGCATATCTAATCCTACGACATGTGGAACTGTGTGTAGATGCTAGTACCTAATACTACAGCATGTGGTACTGTATGCAGACGCATGTATCTAATCCTATTGCATGTGCAACTGTGTGAAGACGCGGGTATCTAATCCTCTAGGCGTGTGGAACTGTGTGTAGACGCGTGTATCTAATCCTACGGCATGAGGTACTTTGTGCAGATGTGCGTTTCTAATCCTCTGGTGTATGGAACTGTGTGCAGATGTGCATATCCAATCCTCTGGCGTGTGGTACTGTGTGCAGATGCATGTATCTAATCCTCCCCCGTGTGGTACTGTGTGTAGATGCACGTATCTAATCCTCTGGTGGTGGTACTATGTGAAGACATGCGTATCTAATCCTCCAGTGTGTTGAACTGTGTGCAGATGTGCGTATCTAATCCTCCCCTGTGTGGTATTGTGTGAAGAGGTGCATATCTAACCCTCCCCCATGTGGTACTTTGTGCAGACACACGTATCTAATCCTTTAGCGTGTGGAACTGTGTGCACACACGCATATCTAACCCTCGGTTGTGTTGTACTGTGTGCAGATGCACGTATCTAAACCTCCCCTGTGTGGTATTGTGTGAAGAGGCGTGTATCTAATCTTATGGTGTGTAGAATTGTGTGTAGACGCGCGTATCTAGTCCTATGGCATGTGGTACTGTGTGCAGACGTGCGTATCTAATCCTCCCCTGTGTGGTACTGTGTGCTGAGACGCGTATTTAATTCTCTGGCTTATGGTAATGTGTGCAGATACACGTATCTAATCCTCCCCTGTGTGGTATTGTGTGAAAAGGCACGTATCTAATCCTACGGCATGTGGTACTGTGTGCAGACGCGCATATCTAATCCTACGGAATGTGGTACTGTGTGCAGAGGTGCATATCTTATGCTCTGGTGTGTGGAACTGTGTGCAGATGCGTGTATCCAATCCTTTGGCATGTGGTACTGTGTGCAGACGCATGTATGTAATCCTTTGGCACGTGGAACCGTGTGCAGATGCACGTATCTAATCCTTCAGTGTGTGGAACTGTGTGCAGAAGTGCGTATTTAATCCTCTGGTGTGTGGGATTATGTGCAGACGCGTGTATCTAATCCTATGACGTGTGATACTGTGTGCTGATCTGTGTATCTAATCCTCTGATGCGTGTATCTCAGTTTAGATATCAGTGTTGGATTGTGCATGTGGAGTGACCGTGTGTATTGTTTGTATTTGTTTGTATTGGCTAAGGGGGGGGGGCATTGTGTTTGGAATGCTGTATCTCAGCAACGGTACGTCTGAGTGAGTTGGAGTCTCGTCTAAAACCTTCCCGGATACCTGAAGTATCTCTGTACCAAATTTGGTGAAGATCGGTCCAGTCGTTTGGTTTGCATTAGAGAACAGACAGACAGACAGACAGACAAGAATTTATTTTTATAATATAGAGAGATATAAATTTGGTTTCCCTGGAATCGACTAGAGATGAGCGAACGGCGTTCGATCGAATATCAGGCCGTTCGAGGTATCTGATTACAATTTAATACAACGAGGCAAATGCACGAAAAATTCGTATCCCCTCCCACTTCCTCTGGCGCTTTTTTTGCACCAATAACTGAGCAGGGGAGGTGGGACAGGAACTACGACAACGTGGGCATCAAAAAAAAATCAGAAAAAGTAATTGGCTGGCTAAATCAGGTGACCTCCACTTTATACGAATGGTTGATTTCAGATCCGGGTCATATGAGACTGTGAACTATGTGATTGTGAGACAGGGATAGATGTACAGGCAGGGTTAGCTAGGGATTAGCTTTATTTATGTGGGAATGTCACTCACGCAGCTCTTTGGGGCTCCATCTCGTCTTGATTCTTGTCAGCTTGCGATATGCGGGAGCTGACTTCCCGTAGGAATGCATTGACCAGCGTTGATTGGCTGAATGCCAGAGTACAGCATTCGGCCAATCAACGCTGGTTCTGCCGGAGGAGGCGGAGTCTAAGATCGGTCCACAGCAGTCTCCATTCTGGTCCGATCTCAGATGTAGCAGGGTTGAGCGCACAGCTCTGCTACACCGGAGATTTAGCAGAGCTGACCGTGCGATGAGCTCTGCTACACCCGAGATGTAGCAGAGCTGAGTGTGTGCTGAGTTCTGCTACACCAGACATGTAGCAGAGCTGAGTGTGCGCTGAGCTCTATTACATCAAGAGATGTAGCAGAGCTGAGTGTGTGCTGAGCTCTGCTACACTGGAGATGTAGCAAAGCTGAGTGTGCACTGAGCTCTGCTATACCAGAGATGTAGCAGAGTTGAGTGTGCGCTGAGCTCTGCTACACTGGAGATGTAGCAGACCTGTGTGCTGAGCTCTGCTACACCAGAGATGTAGCAGAGCTGAGGGTGCGCTGAGCTCTGCTACACCAGAAGTTCATCTCTAGTATTGCAGAGCTCAGTGCACGGCCAGCTCTGCTACATCTCTGGCCGAAGGAGGGATCCTGGTTTTCACAGTCCTTGATCGCCATCTGATGGTGAAACAGTTCAGTGCATAAAAATACACAAATCTATTAACCACTTCAGTACTGGGCCAATTTGTGGTCTAGGACGAGACAAATTTTAGGGGTTTTTTTTTGTATGTGCGGTTTTGAGGGCTTTAAGATGTTAATAATTTGGGTTATTCAACTAATTTCTGCATCTTTTATTCGGTGACATATAAAACTTTATTTTTACGTTATTTTTAGTTTTGCATGTGTTTTAATTTTTTTATATATATATATATATATATCCAGGAAAATATAAACAAAATAGGAGGGAAATTGGATCTGGTTTTGACTTTTTTTAATTTAATAACATAAAGTGATACTAAAAAACTTTATAAAATAGGTTTTCCTCTTCATTATGGTAATTTTTAGTTTGCATGGAGTCGTCGGGGGTGGGGCTATAACCTTTAATAATGACATTTTATTAGTGTATTATTTTATTTATTTATTTTAATTGTTTTACTTTTTATTAAACTTTTCTATTTTTTGTTTCTTCATTGTGTCCCCATAAGGTCATAATAGTCTTTTGGGGACATCTGATCACTTTTTTGTATTGGAGACTGATTTCCCCTGTAACTGGGGCTTGTACATTTAGCCTCCTGCTTGCTGTTTTAAGACTAATAGAGCTGATCTGAGTCCTGTAGGACCCAGCAGCTCTTGTGCGACGCTGAGCCCAGCGGATCACGTGACCGCCGGGTCAGAGGGCGGCCGCATCATGGATATACACAGCAAATGAGAAGGCAGCGGCAATAATAAACCTTCTCTGCCTTCTCTCTGGGAGCTCCGTCTGAAGTTACAGCAAATTGCAGCTGCTGAGTTCTGCTTGGATGTACCGTTACGTCCTGGCAGAACAAGGCAACCAAATTCCAGACATAAACAATGGAAAAGTTTTTCCAGCAGATAAGTCGTCTTAGAATTGCGGTTCGGCTCAGGTGAAGTGAATGGGACTCCTGTGTGTCAGGGATGTTACAAGCAGCCAGCAATGTTTTCCCTAAACCTTTACAACTTCTCTCCCATCAGGTCACCTACAAATTATCTGGAGACTGAGAACATTTATCCCATTGAAGCTTCTGTTTTCTGTCAGTACAGATGTGTATTATTTATTTCTCTTGCTTGTATAGCGCCAACATATTCCGCAGCGCTGTACAGACATTGTGCGTCTCTGTCCCATATAGGGCTCACAAGTAAAGTCTAACCTGACATGTAACATGGTAACTAAACTGTGGCTCAGAATCTTAACTTGACTCTTCTTCTTCTCGCTCCTTATTATTACATAGATTGTGGGGTCTGCAGACTTACTCATTGTAACAAGACAAGGCGCCCCCTCTGGTGAGTATTGGCAGTGACAGAGAGAGGGACAGAGTCTTTACTATTATAATGGTCAATTCTGCCAGACCCCCATTGTATGTAATAGTAAGGAGCAGGGAGAGGGAGAGGAGTCCGGTGAGGGAATCTAACACAAGACCTTCAGTTGGTACCAACCAAGAAACCCGAGGCTCAGGACAGACAGACCCCATAAATAAATACAATTCCTTCCCCGGATAACCCCCTTATAGTCACATCTCATCTGACAGGATTTAGATCAAGGCTTTGACTTCTCCATTCAAGAACCTTCATTTCTCTTTTCCAGCCATTTCTTATAGATTTTCTGGTTTACTATCAGCCATATAACATTCCTAAACCTTTTATATTTCATACCCACTGGCTAACACGGTACAAATACTAAATATGTTAGTCAGCAATCTCGTACTTGTCCACAAGATGGCGCTCTTGTAGTTTGTTTGGGTCTCCGGCCGGTCACAGGGATAAGTGTCACATGTAATGTGTTTTCTGGTTCTACAAAAAGAGAGATGGCAATGTGACAAACTGTGGAAAATTGAACAAAAAAATTCTTTGCATTGCCATATTCTGACACTTGCAGAATTTTTTTTTTTTTATATTTTCGTAATTTGAACTTTTTGAGGCATCTTTTTTAGCCAGACAAGTTTTATTTCTACCATTTTGGGGAATGTCCGACATTTTGATCAAGTTTTACTATATCTGTATAATGGGGCGAAATAGCAGAAAACAACAACTTGTCTTCAGAAGACTCCCTGCTGTCACAGCAACTGAACGGCCTCCATGATATCACCCAGTAGGAGCCGTCTGTACAGTCCTGAAAACTGAAAGCGAAAGTAAAACCAACCCTCAGAGGCTGTGGTCATATCCCACCATGGCACCTGAGAGGTTAAATGTGTGTGGTCAGAGCCCCCTCTTATCACAGACACTGCCACCGAGTCCCTGCTGTGTAACACAGGAGCCTGCTGAGCTGGAACTATTTTTATTAACCCTCCCCTGATATTAATAGCAATGGGAGAGTCAGACACCATATAGTTATATACCGCCACGTTACATTACCCAATTACAGCCCAAGTATATGCTTTACTACAAAAAGGTTCAGTGCTTAGTAAAAGAGACCAAACAAAGATGAACAGACAAGAAGAACAGTTGTAAAATAAAAAGGCAGAAAAAAATGAAAAATCCTTAAGAATTTCAAACTTTATAAAATGCATATTTTTCAAAATTTCCACCAAATTTCCTATTTTTTCATAATTAAACACAAAACATATCAACCAAAATTTACTACTAACATGAAGTACAATGTGTTACGAAAAAAACAATCTCAAAATCACTTTGGTAAGATAAAGTGTTCCAAAGTTATTACTGCATAAAGTGACACACGTCAGTTTTGAAAAATTGAGCTTGGTCAGAAAGTCAAAAAGTGCCATCGGCGGGAAGGGGTTAAAGGTCTTTCCCGCCTGCATCTCTTATAAAAGACAATAAAATCTGATAAAACCTGCAGATCTGATAAAAGGGAGATGTTCAATTTCCAAGTATTTCTAGCAACATTTCTAAGACCACCCATCTTGATTTTAAAACGTAAAACTTTGTGATCTGATAAAACATTACTAAAAGGCTGGCAATAAAGAATGAGAACAAAGAATAAAATCAATGCGAGATTTACAGTTAGAATTACTCCAAGTTATACCGGCTTCCTCTAGTTCGTCTGGGATTACATTTTCTGTACAGATCCTGTAAATTAAAATCAGTCATATTTTTTAAAAGTCCCGGTGTTTTATCATAATTTACAGTAGTGGCACCAGAGAGCCGGCGCTTTTAAAATACAGTTAAAATCACCCGCGATCACTAGAGGAACAGAGTCATTAATAAATAGTGGTAAAATCTCCAGCATTCCAATCCTTCGGTTCTTATTAGCAGCTCCATAAAAATGTAAAAACTGCCATTTTTGGCCAATAATATATGCCTTTATCAATAAAATTCTGCCAGGTAAAATTTCATTAATATCGTCTATTAAAACATCTCCCTTTAAAAAGTATTGCAACTCCACCTGAGTGCGGTTCGTTCGATCCCGAACATACGGAGGGTCCATGGATCCAGTTCTTCTTATATTTTTCATAATTCAACTGGTGCAGATTCCTGTAGAAAGAAGACTGTGGCAAGCAGGGTTGATAAGTAGTCTAAAACAACAATTTTCCTCCTTTTAGAGTGGATGCTTCTAACATTCAGAGTGATGCCCTGTAATTCCTCCATTTTAAAAGATGGGAAGGGATGTGGTGTACAGGAACAAACTCTTTACCGGGAGGCTTCATAGGGATTCTTCACCCCCAGAGCCCCCGTCAAGCCCCATTTCACTCCCTTCTCAGTGGACTGTTTCGAAGGTACATAGGGAGGAGACAAAGGAAACCGGAGAACCCATGCCCTCCTCGCCTAGCAGACCCCCTACTATACTAAAGGCTATATATGAGACAAAATATTCCCTGGGGGGGGGCACACCAACAACATCAGCATCAATGATGTTCCCTTCTGGGAGCTCACTAGGGTTAGTCTCTTGTACCGTATGTATTTCGCCACTGGGGGCATCTCCCCCTATCTCCTGTGCAGGAGGGGGATGGAGAGCCACCTCAGTGGTTTTCTGAGGAACAACAGGGGTTTTCACTGGGGTCTGCTCCACAGGGGCAGAAGAGACACCCGGCTGCTCCCCAATTACAACACTAGCGTAAGACATACCCTTTTTCTTTTTGGCCGTACCCCTAGGATCAGCCTGGGACCCTGCCTGTCTTGGAGTGACTTTGTGTGCAGGCGGAACAGCTTCATCCAGAGCACCCTCAATCAAGGGATCCTCTGTTGGCTGTTCACTGCTACTCCTCCATCTAAACCTCCATTTTTTCCTGGTTCCCAGGGTATCCATGTCATCGGATTCCGAATCAGTGTGCATCTCTCCCCTCTCCTCCCTCACGGTCTGGGTTAAGGTCTGCTGCATATTTTTGCGACCAAGGGGCTCTGGAGGATTTTCATCATTTGAACATTCACCGGCCTTGTCTTCCAGGTCTTGGCAAGAATATGCAAATCTGTCTTCCATTATGTAATTAGGAAGTCAGGTGTCTCAGTGTTGCAAACCAATAGCGGGCGCTCACTGGAATGTGCAAGCCTGTCTTCCCTGATGTAATTAGGAAAACAGAATCTCAGTGATATAGCCCAATAAAGGTTGCTCCCTTTAACATCATGCTCGACCTTCCAAGAGGCCTTTGTTTTGCAATGATGCTGGGATTATTACCAGGTATAGTTTCTCAACCGAGGGCGGCCATTTTGATGTTATTGCATTTCGTCAGTCCGGTGTAGAGAAGACTAACCTGGTAGAGGTGAGAGGCTTAGACAGGGTTAGGGGGATATCGTCACTCTTTGGAGAGAGACCACCATATAGGTGTGTGGAGACTTATTAAGCCTTTAGCACTCCACTTTGCAAGGGACCATGGGAAGAATATGCAAATCTGACTTCCATGATGTAATTAGGAAGTCAGGTGCCTCAGTGTTGCAAACCAATAGAGGGCGCTCACTGGAATGTGCAAGCCTGTCTTCCCTGATGTAATTAGGAAGACAGAATCTCAGTGATATAGCCCAAAAAAGGCTGCTCCAGGTCTTGATGATGGCTTCACATTTCTCCACTATCTCCGCCTCCTTCCCGGCTTGCTGTACAGGACAATCTTGGAACAAGTGAGAGGTTAAGAAGCAGTAGCTACATCTCTTCCCCACTAAGCAATCAGACTACTCGTGATCCTCGCAGCTGCATTTTTTGTACTTGCTATTACAATGCTCCTGGATATGTCCATAGCACCTACATTTACGGCAATATGTGGCATGCCTGAGTAGAAAAAAATCTCCCACATAGTCTCCAAATTTAAATCTGGCTGGGGGAATTTCAAAACCGGCAGCATGTAACAGATTTCTTTTGCACGCCACTTGGAACCTCCATTTAGAGGTCCAGACCCCCTCATCATTATAAATGCGGTTTAAAAATTTCACTTTTAGAAAAAATTTCCCCAAGTAAGCCGCAATTTCTTCCTGTCTTGCCAATGTCCATTTTAATGACAACATTCTTGATCAACTCCAGCTCATGACCAAAGATGATAATGTTAGACAGTCTTGGATCTTCAAAAACATTGCGAAGTTTAAGAAGGACAGACTGCTGAATACCTGCACCAGTGAAGGTCACATCGTAGATGCCGAGTCTTGGGTAGTCCTGGATGGCTAGTAGCTCATTCTTGTGAACATCGAAGACGTCCCTCAGAATAGTCTGGACCAGGGTCTTCAGCGTGAAAATCACCCTCCGGGATTCCGCAACACAAAATCGCACCGTGTTTGGCACACAGGAGAAAGCTGGTGTAGTGTCTGGGTTTGGCTCCATGACACTTGTAGAAAAAAACCAATTTGTATCGGGGGAGAAAAATCAATCAGCTCCTCCTCTCTGGCTTGCGCCTTCAAGGAGTTGATCCCAACTCGTTATTG
The DNA here is from genome assembly GCF_031893055.1 of Leptodactylus fuscus. Classification (NCBI taxonomy): domain Eukaryota; kingdom Metazoa; phylum Chordata; class Amphibia; order Anura; family Leptodactylidae; genus Leptodactylus; species Leptodactylus fuscus. The sequence continues at coordinate 10,792 of NW_027440398.1, forward strand.
TAGGCTAAGCCCCCCTCCAATAGCAGCAAAAAGGCAAAATAAATTATCATCTGCAGGACACCTATAGGGCCGAAGGGAGGGTACCCCAATACTTAGCTCAGACCAGGCAGTACAAGACTATACCTGATCTTGGCCAGCTAGTGCGCACAAGGCAGTAGCAAGCACCAGTGAATGTGAGCCAAGACTAAATAGGGAGGAAGAACCCGCCCAGAACCTGATAGGAGGGCAGGCTGTCAATCACAGGGCAAGGCAAAAATTAACCACTTAATGGACAGAGGCAACAAGGGCAGAAGACGGGTGTGGTGCAAATTCAATTACAGAATTAGAGCCGTGTTCACACAGTGCAACTAAAAACTCTAAGCAGATTATCAAACTGCACCCGCCTCCTGCGCCGCATCATGCGAGCAGAGGGTGGTGCAGAGACCCGAACAGGCAGAGATATTACATCCTGTTAGAAAGTCTCACAAATGCAGTTTTTATCCAATTCCACCACATTCTGATTTTTTTTCCAGCTTCCCAGTACAATTTTCCCGCAAACATTAGGCCCTGAAATGGTTTTATAAACAGGAAAATAAAGTTATTGGTTTTCTAAGGCGAGGAATCAAAATGTCTGCAGCAGGAAGAAGTTAAACCATTTTTATTCCTTTCTCTTGTTCTATATATTCATGTATAAACATGTATAAAAAAAATTCATAAAAATTAACTTTTAATGCTCCATTTAAAAATTCACATGACAAAAAACAGAAAAATCAGTAATGCTTATGCATTTCGGAGCACAAACAGTCCATTTTGCAGCAACCCGGCGGAGGGGATCAGAGAGTGTGGAATATGGTGACACGGCTGTGCGCCTGATAGGCCTGGTGCGCTATTCACACACTCCGAATCCTCCACAAGGCTGTGCAGAAAAAGGGGATTCCTGCAGTTCTTGTCTTTCCCTGGGGCGCTCCTTGTAGGAGAGGGGACCTCTCGATACTGAGCTGTGTGGATGTTGTTCAGGAGATGCCCTGATGGTGATGCAGCCAACGACTCAGGAGCCCAGCGGTTGCAGGGTAACCCAAATAACTTTTATTGAACAATGCCACACACTTTCCAGCAGCTTTGTAAGATGGATACAGTATATAGTTCAATGCACAATGTCCCAGAATTAAGAGTTTAGCCACAGTACAATAGACACTGTAGTACTAAACGTACTATTCTGCTCTCCTCCTCTCGTACCACTCCCTAACTAAGCAGATAGGGGACTGTAAAGGGCTGTGGGTCCTGATATGGAACACTCCTGTACAGTACTTCTGTAGCTCCTAATGGCACGGACACAGATGTCTCTCGGGAACCCAAAAAGTTCTCCCACTAACTCCGGGGCAGCCTCCGGATGTACCTTGCAATAAGATGACTTTGTTCACTCAGCAAGGTGTCTGGTACTGGAATGGTGCAACTAGATCTGAACTTCTATACTTCTGCACCATTGGACTTTCCAACCACTGGACTCAGGGGCGGATCCAGGGCCGGCCCTAACAAAATGGTCCCGGTCAGCTCGGCAGTCGGGCAAGTGCCGGGGCCCACAGAGCCTCTGGGGGCCCCCCGGCACTTGCCTGTAACGATTTCAGCTCATCGGCGTCCGTCCGCCGATGAGCTGGAATACATACGCGATCAGTGGCGTAACTACCGCCATAGCAGCAGAGGCAGCTGCCACAGGGCCCGGGACATAAGGGGCCCGGCGACAGCTACCTCTGCTACCCCCGCTGTTATCACAGACAAACTGTTTTAACTGTGCTAAGAGCGGGGGAAAGCTGAAAGGACCTTGTGTGACGTCATCCGTCACATGACTGGGTGGGCGTGTCTATAGCCCGTACAGTCCTGGAAAGAGAAGGAGAGATCTGCTGCGAGGTAATGAAGGGGAGGGGGAAGGGAGATGCAGGATGGAGAGTGTCTGTCTGTGTGTAAGTGTGTGTGAGTGTGTATGTGTGTGAGTGTGTATGTGTGTGAGTGTGTATGTATGTGTGGTGAGGAGCAACAGTAACCTAGGGGCAGAGATGGAGGAGAGGACATGAAAATGTGGGTAGAGATGAGGGGTGCATGAAACTCCGGGCAGATGGAGGGAGGGTATGAAATGTCATGTGACATCAGTGTGTTATTAAAGATGGCCAACACCACCAAAGACTGCAGCAGAGCCGGAGACAGGTAAGTAACTTTTTTTTTTTTATGTCTGTATCTCCCCTCGGTCTCCGATTATTATACTCTGGGGTCTGAAAATACCCCAGAGTATAATAATTGTTCGTGGGTGTTCATTATCGGGCATAATCCCGTGTGCAGGGGCCACAATGGGGTGTAATATTGTGTGCAGGGGCCACAATGGGGTATAATACTGTGTGCAGGAGCCACTATGGGACATAATTGAGCGTGCAGGAATGCGGTGTGTGGGGGGGGGGTAGTCGGTCGAGATCTTCGGTGTCGGTCAGGAAGGGGGGGGCCCCATGTCAAAAGTTCGCCACGGGGCCCCGCCATTCCTAGTTACGCCACTGTACGCGATTAAAGCAGGAGCTGTGACCTCAGCTCCTGCTTTAAAGCTCCGGCCCGGCTTGCGTGTGTAGGCGCGATGACGTCATCACATCGCGCCTACACACGCAAGCCGGGCCGTAGCTAAGCAGGAGCTGAGGTCACAGCTCCTGCTTTAATCGCGTATATGACTGGAGTGGGAGAGAGGAGAGAGGAGCGTCAGGGGAACAATGGAAGGTGAGTGATAGAAGGTGAGTGTAAGTGTTTGTTTTGTATTAAATATTAAGGTGGAACATAATGAAGGGGGCCCATGAAACTGGGGGGCAAATGAAGGGGAGGGGGGAACGGCATGACACTGGGGAAGATGAAGGGGGTGGGGAGAGAACGGCATGAAACTGGGGACAAAGATGGAGGGGGCCCAATGAAACTGAGGGGGCAAATGAAGGGGAGGGGGGAACGGCATGACACTGGGGCAGAGACGGGGGACATTAAACTGTGCGCAGATGAAGGGGGAGAACGTGATGAAACTGGGGACAGAGATGGAGGGGGGACATGAAACTGGGGACAGAGGAAGGGTGTATATGAAACTGGGGGAGAGATGGAGGGGGGGCATATAATTTATGGGTGACTGTAGGAGGATTATACTGTGTGGGAGCACATGATAAATGAATGAGAATGGGTGGAATCAACATAAAAGTGGGTGGAGCCAAATTTGCCGCGGCACGCAGAGCGCACCGCACATTTTACCCCTCTTTCTACTCATTAAAAATTAGGAGGTATGGCGTTGGTGACGCCACACTCCTGCATGACGTCACTCGCTTCATCTGCGACGCACAGTGTCTCGACTCCCCCGCCTCCTTTACAAGGGGGCCCACTGAGGCTCTGTCGCCCAAGGGCCCATAAAAACCTGGAGCCGGCCCTGGGTCAGCATGTCCCGGACGCCGATGAGCTGAATACATAGGCGTTTAAAGCAGGAGGTGTCACAGCTCAGCTCCTGTTTTAACGCTGAGCTCCGGCATTTGTAGTCGCGATGTGATGATGTCACATCGCGCCTACAATATGTGTATGAGGGAGAGAGCTGCGGGGGAACGAGGAAAGGTGAGTGTGTGTGAGAACAGTATGACGCTGGGGCAGATGAAGGGGGGAGAACGGCATGACACTGGGGCAGAGGACATGAAACTGTGGGCAGATAAAGGGGGAGAATGGCATGAAACTGGGGACAGAGATAGAGGGGGGGGGACATGAAACTAGGGGTAGTTGAAGGGTGTATATGAAAATGGGGAGAGATGGAGGGGGGGACATATAATTTACGGGTGACTGTAGGAGGATTATACTGTGTGGAATCACATGAAAAATGAATGAGAATGGGCGGAGTCAACATAAAAGTGGGAGGGCCTAATTTGCTGTGGCGCGCTGCGCGTAGGGCCCCGCCAAAGTCAATTGCCCAGGGCCCCGCAAACCCTGGATCCGCCACTGACTGGACTGGACTACTAACCGCTGGACTAACTTTACTACAGCTGCTAAAGAATATATACCCTTTCCTTTAACTCCACCCTGTGGCCTGTGATTGGTCATGAGGTAGTATGTATCAGGCAAACAGCAAGAAGGTGCAAAGATAAGTGTGTTTGTACAGTAAAATGGCGGATACAATGTGCTTCACCATAGACACATACACAGACAAGGCACACAAGACTACCCTGGGGTACATGCAACAAACACAAGACATATAGCAGCATTGCTCTGGGATGCTGCATTAGTCATAGTATGACTTGTATTACCAGGTTGCTCCATTTTAAAACCAAAAAGTCCCCTCCCCCCTGATCATATGGAAAGTACAGAACATGGATAAAAATACCAATAATGCAAGTTATATGCAAGTCCAAAATAGATGGGGGGACATGAAACTGGGGTCAAAGATGGAGGGGGATATGAAACTGGGGAGAGATGAAGGGTGTATATGAAACTGGTGGAGAGATAGAGGGTGGACATATAATGTACGGGTGACTGTAGGAGGATTATACTGTGTGGGGGCACATGAAAAATGAACAAAAATGGGCGGAGTCAACATAAAAGTAGGCAGAGCTAAATTTGCCGCAGCACGCCGCACACTTTGTCCCTCTTTCTACTCTTCATAAGTTGGGAGCTATGCACAGCCCACAGAGACTCCTTCATATAAATGAATCTACTATTCGTGCTGAAGTTTCAATATGTCCAGAGTGCTACATTCTGCCGGCATCAGTCTCATGACAAAGACACATGACCGATCCTTCAGGCATGTCATGTGATCAAACTCATGACCTCTTTAGGTTCATGGGAAATCTAAATATCCATGTGAGCTGTATATCAGAGAGTAATTTGTCTTTATAAAGATCAGGTTATAATATCACTACAGAGATGACGCGGTGACAGAAGGAGGGGTCCTGGATTTCACAATCCTTGAGCGCCATCTGATGGGGAAACATTTCATTTCAGGGCATAAAAATACAGAAATCTATTAAACACTGGAAAGAAAGTTTTTCCAGCAGATAAGTCGTCTTAGAATTGCGGCTCAGCTCAGGTGAAGTGAATGGGACTCCTGTGTGTCAGGGATGTTACAAGCAGCCAGCAATGTTTTCCCTAAACCTTTACAACTTCTCTCCCATCAGGTCACCTACAAATTGTCCGGAGACTGAGAACATTTATCCCATTGAAGCTTCTGTTTTCTGCCAGTACAGATGTGTATTATTTATTTATTTATCTTGCTTGTATAGCGCCAACATATTCAGCAGCGCTGTACAGACATTGTGCGTCTCTGTCCCATAAAGGGACCACAAGTGAAGTTTAACAACAAAGTCTAACCTGACACTTAACATGTTAACTAGACTGTGGCTCAGAATCTTAACTTGCCTTCTCCATTGACTTTTTATGGCTTTGTGTTCTCTAGGGATCGCTCACTTGGTTTGATTGCCCACTTTTTAATGGCTAACAAAAATGATGACAGACTGCAAGACAGGTACAGCAATGGGGAACAAAATGGTGCCACAGTGCATTAATCTTTTCATTTAGTTTTAATGTATCTTATTGAATAAATCTGTTTTCTTCTCCAGTTTTCCGGCAGTTTCTTTCTACATATTAGTCTATGAAGAGGGGGAGGGGAATAGAAAAGACACTCAAATAATTGCTACTGTTGCACTCTGCTATTTCTTGCTTTTTTAGCACTGCTATTATGTACACTGCTCCGAACACACCCGTGTCATCAGCAACGACCTTCATCACCGCCACTTCTTCAGATCAGGACTTCTCCTCTTTATTACTTCTCTGAAACTAAAGAAGGAAGTGTAAGAAGCAGTGATAAGGAGGAGTCCCGGATTGAAGAAGGAGAGGTAAGAACGGGTTGTTGTTGATCATGCGGGTGTGCTTGGAGCGCAGGTATAACGCCTTCTGTGTCCCAAGATAAAATGTATTTAAAAAAAAGACAGTATCAGTTTGGCAGATTCCAAGGATTGTTGTCAGGGGCAGTGATAGTAGGGGATGAATGTCCGGAATATTTATTGGGGATGATCTGGCCATGATTTTAGAGCTATTGATACAGTCAGTTGTGGCAGCGGCTTGGACTGGTTATTTATCGGCCTGTGGTCTGGATTTGCGGATGTCAATCATTTTCATGCAGGAGTTGTGAACAAGCTGCTTGGAAGTTCTGTCTATTCTTCTTTCATACAGGACTTGCTTATACTGCTGTGTGTAGATTCTTCCCTCCTTCTTCATGATATTGTTGGTGAAGTTTCTGGAAATAGTTATTTTTTTTAATTAAATGTTATAAAAAATTCTGACTCCCTGAGAGATGGCGGCGTCCTATTACTCCTGACGTTCTCAGACATTTATCTTCTGCTGCTCTTTCTTCTTCTTTATCTGACTATGAAGCTTCACTTTTTCCCACCGCTTTTTCCATCTTCTTCTTCTTCGGAGCATTGAGAATTGGGCACATTTGGCTTTAATGGTCTTTTGCTATCTGATGTGCGGATGAGACAAGATTCAGTGTTTTTATGTATCCGGAAGTCTAAAACTGCAGTAAAGGTGTTAGTCTGTGTAATGACAATAGAAGGCTCATCCATATACCTTGTTACTAATGTACAGGATTATTTGTGGATCAGGCCTCATGGAGGTGCCACATGTTACTGGATACAAATGGCCGTCCTTTAACTCTATTTCCATGTAGAATGGTTTTATAACAGTACTTGGTATTTTGGCAATGATAAAGAATTTTTTCTCCAGCAACCAATTTCATAAAACTTAACTTTTACTGTACAATTACATCACCATATGAGGAACACGAACATCGATAAACAGCTCGTGTTGTTCGTGTTCCTCATATGGTGATGTAATTCCCATTTTTTTATGATTGTACAGTAAAAGTTAAGTTTTATGAAATTGGTTGCTGGAGAAAAAAAACTTTATCATTGTGGCTATTACCCCTACACAGTCAGGGGATTTCCGTGCAACCAGGCGGCTCTCAAAAAACATTTTTTATACGTGTAGTGCAGCGGTGGGTTTTGGATATTATTTGTATTTTTGGTATTTTGGGGCCTAGGCCATGAATATTTTTCCTATTCACTCTTTTAGAATTGGGGCTGCTATTGAAGCATCACGTTTGGGCCTAGGTGAGGATGTTATGAAGTGTTTGGGTAGAAGTTCTCACTTATATGTTCTCTGAAGTAATGACATGTACGGTTACCGCTTCTGTAGGATTTACTGCTTATTCAGTTTGGATTGTCGGTCACTCATTTGTTCATTGGGTGGAGAAAAGAGCAGCAGACGCCACTATGGGAGAAATGTATCATTGCCGACTGAGCAAGGTCAAGTCCACTACAATGGCAATAATGGGATGGACGGCTGGACCAAATCCTGTGGATGGCTGACCATCTTCTGCCCCAGATATGATCATCTTTCATCTTGGGGGAAATGACATTGGAAAGAGGAATACCATTGACCCCATACTTTAGATAAGGAATAGCTTGCTGCATGTCCGCTGTCTTTTTCCTGATGCTTGTTTAGTATATTCTGAGATTATGCGCCGGGTACTATGGATCAATGATATAGATGGGGGTGGGGGTGCTAGTGGTATTCAGCGCACTGTCGGCTTTCACAATCTGTGCCCCGGGTGAACAGCTGTTGGTGCCGGTACCATAGCTCTTCACCGTCAGAAGGGCATTCCTAACAATCAGTCGGGAACTTCCTTCTTCATAGCAGCGACTATGGCGTTGTACTGTGAGAGTGGGGAGGAATGCCCCCTCCCCTCCTGATAGTACTCGTCCATAGATGAGTCTGTAGCATCAAGAAGACCCGAGTACGTAATAAACTGTAATATATATTATTTTTATATAAGATGGTGACTGTATATAAGATGGTGACTGTATATAAGATGGTGACTGTATATAAGATGGTGACTGTATCTACTGTGGACACTGCGGTGGAAATGTCTAGTCAGACACGGCTTTCATGAGACAGTAACAACAGTAAAAAGAAATGTACCGCAAAATACAAGAGAAGTGATAAACCACTGAACGCTCTGAGAGTTTCTTCTGTTACTGTGTATGAAGCTTTATATAGTGATATAATGGGGAATGAGGAAGGAGGTTTTTGTACGGCTCTGTATCACTGTGTGATAGGGTCATATCTAAGCTGTGCACAGTAATAATCTGCTACATCGTCTTCTGTCACTAGATGAATTGTAAGAGAGAATGAAGTTCCAGATCCAGATCCAGTGAATCTCTCTGGGATTCCAGAATGTCGAGTGCTGGCATGATAAATGAGAGGTTTTGGAGGCTGCCCGGGTTTCTGTTGGTACCAGGATATGTAATCCTTTTTAGCATAAATGGAATAAGGACTCTCACTACATTGACATGACATGGTGGCCGTACCTCCTGCGGACACAGTGATGAGCTTTGGATTTTGGGTCAATATGATCCGTCCACTGGAAACTTGGAGCAGAAAGAGAAGAGATAATGGTGAGAATCATTGCTAGAAATGACATGTGATCATTCTCCTCTTACTACATGTATACAGTCATGTCCTATTTCTTCTCATCTCTCCCACATAGTAGAAACCTCACTGGACATTACCTTGTATGTAAAGATACAGCACACAGAGCAGATATCTCAGGGAAACCATCTTCATTGTTCTGGGCGCTCACAGACACAGATCATTGGTTTCATGTCTTATTTATATCACATGAAATCTCCCGGGAATAGTCTGAGAGATGATGTAACAGGAAATATGTAAATCCTCCAGATGACATGACATGTAGATGACACTGCTCCAGTCCTAGTCACAGATTTCCCTTCTTCTCTCTATATAAAGCGTCTTCTCCTCGCTGTCACATTCTAGAAACTAGGAAATGTTCAGCACTGTGTTATGAAATCCTTACTTGTATACACTGTCAGTGAATTATATTGTCCATGTGTGTATATATGTGATGTTTGTGATGAACTAAGATTTTGTTACCTTTCTGTGGTCACATGGGAACCCCTGCGGTTTTGTAACCTCTGACCTTAAGTCTGTGATTTGCGCTCTCTTGTACAAGCTTACACCACAGATAAGGATTTGGCCTATAATGGACGCTGTTACCAGAGAAGTCAGTCCAGGCGTATTAGAGAAGGTTGTAACCTGCCAGACACACAAAGGTCTTCCTGGACATCAGAGAAGGGGAGGGGGATGACTGGTAGAACACAACTTCTCTGGAAAAAGAGAAACATTTCTACCCCCCACATCATACAAGGGGGAGGTGCCCTGACAAAGAAACACAGAGGGGGCATTTCTAGAACACCAGCAGGGACTCCCCATTACAAACATTGTTGATACCAAGAAAAAGTTTGTCACATCTTTGGAGAAGGACTATATCTTATAAGGGGTTTTCTCCTTTATTATCTTACAACTGTTTTGCTTGTCTATATCACCTTTGTGTGTCATGTTACATAAGCACTGAGCCCTTTGGTATTATAGGACTCACTTCAGTGATAGTACAAGTATGTCCTACAGATCCAGTGTCTTTATATAATATGTTGTCCGTCTGACTTCTGGGAGCAGTGACCTTGTGTCCTAGATTTCTATCCATCCTGAATGTGACAGGTGGTGGCAGCGTTTATCTGGGGTGTGTGGACTGTGCTGGGATGCAGCCTGAGTGTAAAGTGAATGTAAGATTGTGAAATGTCAGGTTTTCAGGACTTTACCCAATATCAGCAGTCTCAGCATATTCCTATAGACCAGAGGTAGGAAACCTTTTATGTACACATGCCAAATTAAATAAAAAAATCACAGATGAGTTGCTTGGAGTGCCGGGTAATAATTGTAAGGCCGGTGACCCCTATACTGAAGTCATGTCAGTGGCGGATCCAGGCTTTGTGGGGCCCTGGGCAATTGACTGTGGTGGGGCCCTACTTACCGGGGGTCTGGGGGTCCCCCCCCAGGATTCTTTTAAAATGTTAGCCCAAAAAATGCATTTTTGAGGCGTTTTTTTAACTAGTTAGCTGTGCTTGACCAACTTATAGAACTGACTTTATTTGTGTACTATTAGCTGCATTGGGAGCGTGCACGCAAGGCCAGTGGCATAGAAGCACCACCAAGCCTCGTGCTTGTAACCTATACCTCCGTTTTGAAGATAAGAAAGAGGGAGTAAATGTGCGGTGCGCTGTGCGCGCCGCGGCAAACTTGGCTCCGCCCACTTTCATGTTGACTCCGCCCATTCTCATTCATTTTTCATGTGCTCCCACACAGTATAATCCTCCTACAGTCACCCATAAATTATATGTCCCCCCTCCATCTCTCCCCCAGTTTCATATACACCCTTCATCTTCCCCCAGTTTCATGTCCCCCCCTCCATCTCTGTCCCCAGTTTCATGTCCCCCCATTTCTGCCCAGTTTCATGCCATTCACCCCCCTTCATCTGCCCCGTGTCATTCTGTTCTCTCCCCCTTCATCTGCCCCAGTGTCATGCCATTCTCCCTCCCTCTCATTTGCCACAGTGTCATGCTGTTCTTTCCCCCTTCATCTGCCCCAGTGTCATGCTGTTCTCCCTCCCCCTCATTTGCCCCAGTGTCACACTGTTCTCTCTCCCTTCATCTGCCCCAGTGTCATGCTGTTCTCTCTCCCTTCATCTGCCCCAGTGTCATGCTGTTCTCTCTCCCTTCATCTGCCCCAGTGTCATGCCGTTCTCCCCCCTCCATCTGCCCCCAGTTTCATGGGCCCCCTATATTATGTTCCATCTTGATGTTTAACACACACAAAAAACCCACACTCTCCTTCCCTCGCTCCCCCGCCGCTCTCTCCGCAGTCTCACTCATACACATATTGTAGGCACGATGTGACGTCATCACATCGCGGCTACAAATGCCGGAGTGCAGCATTAAAGCAGGAGCTGAACGTTGACAGCTCCTGCTTTAAACGCCTATGTATTCAGCTCATCGCCGATGAGTTAAAATCAGGACATACCTCCCACCAACCAGGACCATGTTGTTAGGTCCGGGCTGCGGGGCCCCGCTGGGCGGGGGCCCCAGGTGGTTGCCCGGCTCTGGATCCGCCCCTGTGTAATACCACCCATTTATGAGGACATGACTGGTCTAGGTATAGGACACATATAGGACCTGCTCCATAATTTGCAGCTCTTCAATGTGGCCCTAACACACAACCGCAAAAACAATGGCCATGTGTACTGGGCTCATTGAAATATAATAGTACATACTTTTATCCACAATTGAGGATGACGCTAGGTTCACACCTGCGTTCGGGTCTCCATTCTGTGGTTTCCGTCTTCTGCATGCAAGAAGACGGAAACCACAGACCGGGTCCGGCCGTGAGCGTTTTATGCTCTCCCCCGCAAAACCGTTTTTTTAAACAGGACACAGAGTACTGCATATCTGACTCTGTGTCCAGATTAAAAAAAACGGTTTTGCGGCGGAGCGCATAAAACGCTCACCGCCGCTTAGCTTTCTCACCCATTCAAATGAAAGAGTCCTGCAGGTTTCCGTCTCCTGCTCTGTTTTGTGCAGGAAACGGAAACCTGCAGAATGGAGACCGGGCGCAGATGTGACCGAGCCCTAAAAAGTACAGTCATGTGCATTACAGCTTAGATACTCCATGTGCCTCATATTAATAGCAATTAACCCCATCATGTCCTTCACATTAACCCCCTGTGTACCTCACATAAGAGTTACTGATATGTGAGAGACATGGAGGTAATAATGAAGTATCTTCATGATTAGTACCCCATATAGCTCACACATCAGTAACCCTTATGGTGAAGTACACAGGGGGTTAATATGAGGGACATGATGGGGTTAGTTGCTATTAATATGAGGCACATGGAGTTACTAAAACTAAATGAATAACTTCAAATGCCTGACATTAATAAGCAGAGTAACCCCCTCCCCCCTCCAGCCTGTACCTGTGTGTTCTTTCTTTACTTTCACTTTGCTGAAGCTTCCTCTTCTCTTCCTCTTCTCAGGTGTGCAGGACGGCAGGGATCTTCGGTAGAGCGATAAGCTCCGCCTCCTGGGCTCTCCTCACCCTCTCATTGGTTGACAGAGGGCAGTCAGAGAAGGGGGGTGAGGAGGAGCTTCCTGACAGCGCTGAGTGGAGCTTCCTGGATCAATAGCTGCAGCTCCCTGTGCTGGCTGCTCTCTGTTAGCCGCTGCTGCAGTGCTGGGGCCCTCGGCAATTGCCCTGCCGACTGACCCAACCTGCATTTTGTTAGGTGCGGGCCCTGCCGCAGGGCCCTGCTAGGCACGGGGTCCCGGGCGGTTGCCTGGCTCGCCCGGCCCTGGATCCGCCCCTGAGTCATGTACCCCAACCCATTACACAGAAGATGCTTCTGGACGCATTTATGCTATTTCCCGGGGGGTACTTGTATTTTCTCATTAGAAGCAATAAAAGTCCATGTGAAGCCCCCAAATAGTGGTAGATGTATGTGTCCTGGAGCACCGTGTGGCGGCATCCTTAGGATAGTGACAAGTTAGTCTAAATGCCGCCCCTCAAGTTCAGAGAAATACCCCCTCCCCTGTAATGTCTGTCAGTCTGGGGTATATAGGTGATATTGTATGGGCTTTATATACAGCTATATGTTTGGCTGCCCAACAAATAAGAGTCTCATCCCCGTCCCTAGTGATTCAGCACCGGACAGCTCCAAGGATTGACTATCAGGGTAGAAGCCAAACTGACAAGAGTGGATCAATGTCACCAACAATCCAACATATTCTGTACACAGCTCCTCTGCAGATCGATGCGTCTACTTAGTAAGAAGTGACTTTACAGTACTGAGGATATACAGTATATACAGTATGTGTGTATAGGGACATCTGGAGACAAAGGTAATAGTCTGGTAGATTGGATTGTAGTGGAGGATTCTGGGCTCAGGAGGGCGCTGTATAGAGATTAGATTATCAGTGGTGAGATCTGGAGATTGGCTCATTATGCTCCGTCCACAGGATTGTAAGGAATGATCCAGAAAACCTAAGTGTTAGTGTTACTGTCCCCTCATTGTGCGGTGTTATCTCTACTACTGTCCTGTCCATCATCTCATTTATATGTAACTTCCCGTCTATGAGGATTTTGGCCACATTTGTGACCTTCTCGCTGCCACTTTGTGGGTCCCTCCTCTTATATTACTAGTATCACTCCTGTAGGTTATTACAATGACTGTATATAAGATGACAATAGGAGAAATGAGCAATAAGGGCTGCCATCCCAAGGTAAGTATAGACCCAAAAGAGGACACTGTGCTTGACCTATTGGATAGATGATGGACTTTATTGAAGACACATTTGTACACACTGTATCCAATAGGTCAAGCGCAGTGTCCTCTTTTGGGTCTATACTTACCTTGGGAAGGCAGCCCTTATTGCTCATTTATCCTATTATCTCCCTGATTGGGGTGTTTTTGGAATCACTGCTGCTACCTAATCTGCTACCACTCACCTGAACCACCTCACCCAATATCCTGGGACAGGACCCATCCTTGTATATAAGATGAGGTCTGTGTGGATTGTGCGGTTTATATTTTAGGACTATATGACATGACATGATGTATCATCTCTACAATTACAATGTACATTAGTATTTTACTCCTCATAGACAGAGATACATGAGCTGCTGCTGCCACCTAGTGGATACATGAGATAGAGATGTAGTAACTTGTATCTGCATGGAAGGAGTAACCGCATGATATCAGATGAAGAGGAGCAGAGTCATCTTATTACATGGCCCAAAGGAGAGGAGCACCTCAGGTGTGGAGGGGAGAAGAATGGGGGATTATAAAGCTTTGTGTCTGTCAGGAATATTTGGAAGAAATCACTTTGTCCCTCGATGGTGTGTAGATTTTTCAACGTATGCGTGGAGGACAAACTGAGTGCGGTTTGCACACTATGCAACTCAAAAGCAACCTGAGCACCTCAGCCATGTGCCATCATTTGTAAGGCAAGCACTGGGCTCAGTGGAAGGCAGGACAATAGTCGGCCGGTGTTGCTGACTCTTCCACTGTTTCCAGTGCTGGCGCTGCAGTCCAGACCACCAGCCAGGAAACCTCCACATCTGCTTCTGACACTTTGGGGACTTCACCCTCATCCTCCCCTTTTCCTGCCTCTTCTCCTTTTGCCTGCACCATCATGCGCCTCTTCCCAGCAACTCTCCACCTCCCAGGCGTTTGATCACAGGCAGAAGTAAAGCGCAACCCACCACATGCCCAAGCCTTAAACGGCCACATCTCAAAACTGCTGGCCCTGGAGATGTTTGCGTTTTTGCTTGTGGAGACTCAGGCCTTCCGTGACCTGATGGCAGTTGCCGCACCTCGCTATGCTGCCCCTAGCCGTCACTACTTCTCTTGGTGTGCCATCCTCGCCTTGCACCAGCACCAAGAGGGTCAGCTGTGACGACGTATTAGTGAGCATAACCATCCCGCTCCTCTGTGTGATGCGAGAATCCCTCATCGCCATCAGAGATAACGCATTGCACGCTGAGGAGTCTGGGACAGGAGCAGACCCATCACAGCTAGATACTGAGAGCGCACTCCTCTCAGCTTCTCAGCATTGAATGACGGAGGAAGAGGAGGAGGATGAAGTGGCAAGTGATGTCATTCTCACACACGAGGCTAGCGGGGAAGTTCAGTGCGTCCCATTGCTTCAGCGCAGATGGGGTGAAGGGGAGGAGGAAATGGAGAGTGACCCTTCTGGTGGGGGCAACGAAGTCATGCCGATTAACACTCTGGCACACACGGCTGACTTCATGTTGGGCTGGTTTTCCAGTGACAAACGCATTGCAAAAATCATGGAGAGCAACTAATACTGGATTTTTGCAATCCTTGACCCCGGGTCTAAAAATAACATCGTCTTTCATTCCAGTAGAGGGAATTGTACAGCAATCGGCGAGTTTGGCGAGGGGGTGCCAATACGCCCACAAGTTAGCCTTTTTAGTGGGACAGAGTGTACACAAAGAGCCACATTTGTCACTTGCTGAGCGACTCTTCTACTTGTAACTTCACAATAGAACCTGCGTGTGTATGTTTTCTTTTGAGTTCAAGTTTGATTTCCAATCTTGTCACAATTTTTGAAAAATGAAAACTGGTCAACGATTTACTGTAGTTCTGTTTTCTCATAGTATGTTAGATTATCAATCGAATAGAAATATATTAGTTAGAGTTGGAATATCAATAGATTTGTATTTGATTTATTGAGAGTTGCTCAAGAATGACAGGTAGAAAAGTTTTTCTTCAAAGATAATTTTGGAATTTTTAAGGACTGGAGTTTTATAGTAAGTCTTCTCTTCTCAGAGCCCTTAGGCCCTTGAGTTGAGCCTTACACCAGCAGAGTATCAGACTCTTTAAGTGAGTTGAGCCTTTCACCAGCAAAGTATCAGGCTCTTTAAGTGAATTGAGTCTTGCATCGGCAGAGTTTTAGCTTTTGGCCCTTGGTGTGAGTTCAGCCTTGCTCCAGCAGATATACGCTAGTAGATAAACGCCATATATACCGGATGAAAGTATACAACTTGCTTCTCACCCAATGGGACAGGTAGAATGAGTGAGTGCACAAACTGATGTATACAAGTGTTTTTGTTTAAAGTATAGATGGAGGGTAGATATATATCTACTACCGTATATACTGGATGCAAAGTATACAGCTTGCTTCTCACCCGTATGGGACAGGTATGTACTGTATACCACTGGTAGGGATGTGGAGCCCTAAAAAGGGCTTTTGTCAAAATTAGATGCAGGATGAGTGTATATACTGGAGGTGTATATACACTCTTCAAGCAGTGTAGCTCTGAGAAGAGCTTTTGTTTTTAATTTTTCCCGCCTAACCAAACCTAAATCCTCTCTGACCCTCACCACGATGTCTCTCGCTATCTCACCAAACCGCATCTGACACGAATATGGCTGACACTAGTCTTATAAATCCGAGGTCACCTGATTTAGCCAGACAATGACTTTTTCCTATTTTTTTCGATGTCTACGTTTTCCTGCTTCCTGTCCGAACTCCCCTGCACAGTTATTGGTGCAAAAAAAAGCGCCAGGGAAGGTGGGAAGGGATTCAAATTGTTACTGTGTTTACCGCGTGGTATTCGATTGGAATCAAATATCTAGAATACCTTAGTATTCGATCGAATACCTACTCGATTGAACGGTATTCGCTCATCTCTAATGGTGACTTTATCTCCGGGGGACACAGACATATAACCTGGAGATTGGCTCAGTACAGTCTCTCCACAGGATCCTGAGGAGGAGAAATAAGAGGAGACATGAATGTATTTCTATCATGGCTGTAATATGTCATCTGTGCTGCTGGACGTTACACTGTGTCAGTAACTCTCACCATGAATAGAGATCAGTAAGACACACAGCAGAAGCCCCTGAGAAGCCATCTTTATGTCTCTGGAGTGACAGCACAGACAATAGAGATGTCACCTGTACAATGTTTACTATATAGCAGCTGTAATCCCTGGGGAGAGGCCCCTGAGAGCAGATACACAAATATCACATGGAAATCATGGGGTTTAGAAGGCGGGGAGTCAAAAGCAAAAATCGATTCTCCTACAGTGGTACTATACACCCTTGAAACTTTCAAAGTTTTACCCAATCTCCTCCCCTCTTTGCTGGATGGGTTGTGGACAAATCGGTTCACTATACCACATTTTCTGGGGCTGCCTGAACATTGTTCCACTGCGGCATGCTGCCTTCAACACGCTCAGCCATTATGTTCAAAGTGCAGTGTACCCGGCTGCCCGCTTGGCCCTTCCCTTGCTGGGAATCCATCATTTTCCTCCACACTCTAGGACTCTTGTCTGCCATCTCCTTCACGCCACACGTCTACTAATTGCTAGACAATGGAAGTCTACACGTATCCCTTCCCTTGCCGAAATCAATTGTATACAAGACCACATGTTGGCCTGTCGTGAGGGTAAACTTAGAAAATTCTTCTCTCAATGGTCGATATGGCTGGCTCTCCACCCTCTTCCTTGCAATTAATCAATAGGACTGTCCTATCCTCTGGAATTCTCCAATGTTATTCTTATTGTGCTTGAAGACATTGGATACTTACAATATAAACTAATATTGCCCATCGCAATAGGTTGGTAAGGCCCTCGCTGTTCGCTTTGTTTCTACCGTACCCTATCCATTCCTTTTCTGGTACCTCCTACTGACTGCGCAATATCTCTACCTGCCGATTGATGAATACTAAATGTGTCCTCTGAGAATTAATTGTTGTTGTCTAATGATCATACTATTTCTATTATTGTGACCTTTGTTATACTTTGCTGTGCTTGTTATTCTTGAAAATTCAATAAAAACTTATCGAAAAGAAAAACAAAAAAAAGGAAGGGGTTAATACTAGAGATGAGCAAACACCGTTTGATCGAATACATATTTGATCGAATATCAGGCCGTTCGAGGTATTTGATTCCAATCGAATACCACGAGGCAAAAGCAGTAAAAATTCTTATCCCCTCCCACCTTCCCTGGCACGTTTTTTGCACCAATAACAGCGCATGGGAGGTGGGACAGGAACTACGACAATGGAGACATTGAAAAAAAATCGGAAAAAGGAATTGGCGGCCGAAATCAGGTGACCTCCACTTTAGACAAATGGTGAGTTTAACATTCGATTAATTTGAGAATGTGAACTATGTGACTGTGAGACAGGGACAGATCTACAGGCAGGGTTAGCTAAGGATTACCTTATTTAGGGGGGAATGTTACTCACCCAGCTCTTTGGGGCTCTATCTGGTTGGGATCCCTGTCAGCTTGCGATGTGTGCGAGCTGACTTTTTCCAATAGGAATGCATTGACCAGCATTGATTGGCCGAATGCCATACAGACTACAGCATTTGGCCAATCAACGCTGGTTCTGCTGGAGGAGGCGGAGTCTAAGATCCGTCCACAGCAGTTTCCATTGTGGTCCGATCTCAGATGGAGCAGTAGTGACACAGCACTGCTACACAGAGAAACGGCAGAGCTCAGCACACACAGAGATGCAGCAGAGCTGGGTGTGCAACATGGTTCAGCGCACACTCAGCACTGCTACATCAGACACTGCTACATCGGCCAGCACTGCTACATCGGGCTGTGCGCTCAGCTTGGCTGCTCCGGAGAATGCGAGCTGATCACGCAGCCCGATGTAGCAGTGCTGGTCGATGTAGCAGTGTCCAATGTAGCAGTCCGATGCAACAGAGCTGAGTGACCTGACAGATCTGAGGATTGTGTCTGGGCACATGGCAGGATTACACATATGACATCACAGGGAAGAGAAGTGATGTCATGTTTCCAGAGAGATAAAGCTTGTATGTGGATTATACAGATATTGATGATGGTCAGAACTAAATGGTCTACTAAATTTCCTCTATGTGTAAAGGTGAGACTTGCTCATGCTCACTACTCTGCCACTGACCTCTAGGACTTTCTTCATGATGAAATGATGAGATGTTTGTCCTCTAGGGATAAGTATATACACTATAGAGGGGCAGCAGCTGGCGGGATTGTCTTACAGTATACCATGTGTCAGTAAGAGTCATACAAGGAGGTTTTATGATAAAGCACATCTGGGATCGCACTGCCATTACTTCTGCTTCCTGGATTTGTCTGTGACAGATGTATATGAAGAGTTTACATAGAATATTCCCCGAGGAATAAGATCATCATTGTAAATAACCACAGAACGCTCTGTTACTTCTATCTTCTATCTATTACATTCTAACATAGACATGTAATGGGGAAAGAGGAAGGAGGTTTTTGTACGGCTCTGTATCACTGTGTGTAAGGTGTGCTATAACCCTGCATACAGTAATAATCTGCTGCATCTTCTTCTGTCACTGGTGAGATTGTAAGAGTGAAATGTTTTCCTCTCCCAGATCCAGTGAACCTCTCTGGGACTCCTGTCCATCTCTCATCTGCTAACTTGATAAGAAGTTTTGGAGATTTTCCTGGTTTCTGTTGGTACCAGTGTAAGTAGTAGCCAATATCTTCACTGACTGTAACTGAGATGGTGACTGAATCTCCGGGGGACACAGACATATAATCTGTAGTTGGAGTCAGCACAATCTCTCCACAGGATCCTGAGGATTAGAAGAGACATATTCATTATTGATACATGTCGGGATCTATTCCTAGAAATCCTGATCTAATGATGGATCCCACTGTATAGATTTCTCTACACACAATCCTGATCCAAATCTCTCACCCTGAATAGAAATGAAGATCACAGCCAGCAGATAACTGCCAGAAACCATCTTGATGTTTGTGGAGTGTCAGATACAAAGTATAAGATGAGACAATGTGTAGAATGAGATGTATATAGAGAGTGACAGGGGGAGGTTACAGGAGACCCCCAGAGACTGGCTATGGAAATCCTGGGGACATGGAAATTCTGTGGTTACAATGTGACGGCCTCTAAACAAATATAAAACAGGAACTTTGGGTTGTTCTTGGTCTTAGGTTTTACTACTGACACTCAATAACAAACTTCCTGATATCAGAGCATCTTACTGTCCATGTTACTGCAGCGCTGAGCGACTCCCCTGTATATACTGTATAGATCAGGTATTGGAGGCACCGGCAGTATATACCTATATACCCTCCTAACACCGGGGGTACAGCCGGGGAGCACTTCTTCCATCATGCCCTTAGGTAATGTGGTTACTACAGTTTATTACTTATCATCTGGATTGATATCATAGAATATGTTGTGATGTCGCTGCGTTAGATAAAAGGCTTCTATCACCACACAACCTATTTTTCGGAAAATCGATCTTGAAGTTTTGAAAGTTATAATTTTTAAATAAATAAGTGAATCGGCTGTTTTTTTTGTTTTTTTTTTACTGTACATAAGTAATGAAAGTAATTGTAAGAAGAGATTTTTTTTATCTAAATTGTTTATACTTGACTTAATATAAGCAATGACTTTGGAGATAGAACCTTATTGTTATGTAATAACGTAATGAATGGGAAGACTCGGCTCAGATAACCTTTATACAAAAAAATGTGAGCGGTAAAAGTGATTAAAAATTTTATTCTAATTCTATTTATTTGTTTTCCCAAACAACAATGATAATTGGAGTGAAATAGATGAGTATTAGCAGGCGAGGCGAGAACGTGTGAGTGTTACTATGAATAATAGAAGCTTTGTATGTGAATAACATTGTTATTAGTATTCCATGTTTCTGCACAGTTACTATTGCACAAGAAACTGGAAATCATATAACAAATTATTTTATCTTCAATACAGTTTTGTAATAAACCACATCACCTGCGGCTGCGACATCCACCTGAACATCGATTTCATCTCATTCTTTTTTGTATCTGGAACCAAATTGCTTTTAGCTGCTGCTTTTCGCACAGAAGGAAAACTTTTAGCTGCGGGATCACATTCTTTTGTGCTCCTTTTTGCCGATCGAAAACACACGGACCCCATTATAGTCTATGGAGTCCATGTGCTGTCCTAAGCTCACCACTTGTCAATGTGTTCGGTATTCCTCATTCAGACTCCCCGAATGGAATACGGAACGGAGATGTGAACCAGGCCTAACATTGCAGCACTTACAGTCTCTTACGAGAGTTGGCACCCGGTGGTTGGATCAGAACTGTAACATTGGAGGTAAATTCCTGTGATGAAGAAAAGCTCTCAGTGTCTTAATCTATTGATGGGTAATATTCAGATCCAGATGCGCCACTAAGATCAGAGAATTCTTCCAAATACTCAATTATTTCAGCAGCATCACATGTACACCTGCCAAATGTCATGTTGGCCTCTTCAATAGAATCTCTCCGCCAAAATGGATGTCTGTGCCCTCGCCGATTCAGATAGCCTCTTTATTGGCGGAAGGAGATAGAACATGAGAAACAGCATGTAGATTGATGTACAAAGAACCTCGTGCCACTATTAACTCATTCTTGATAAAAAGTGGAGATAGAACCTTCTTGATCTAATGCCACGATATGTTGGCCATGATCTTACGTCCCACCTTTGGCACATGTTGTCAGTAGGGTGCGGTGCTTGGCACAGGCTTTGATCCATGATTATACATATATCATTGATGTTCATCTCTCTATCCTTTACCAATCATTGCTGGCTCCTATTGGTACACGTATGTACACTATTTACACATATGGCTATTTTGGATGTGTGTTCTTGTGCTATACCTTTTCATGTTTTCTCTCGGTGATGTGATTCCATCTAGTCACTTGTCTTTTTTTACCTGTTATATGTCTGTCTATTTTTGTCTAAGAGATTATATATTTTTATATAAAAACAATTAATTATTATGACTTTGTTATTCTTTTTGGGTTATTAGTTGTTTGGAAGTCATTTATTACTGAGGGTTGTTGGAGGTTCGTAGCCAGTGATAGTCTGGAGCCGACTCATTGAGGTCTATGCTCTCCACCCATCAGACCAATCATGGAGACTGCCTAACACAACCCACTCCTCAATACAAAGTACATGACAGTCACCGCCATCACTGAAATGACTTCTCAGAGTAAGAGCCACAACATTCTCTGACCTGATAAAGCCGAGATTAACCCCTTCCCGACATGCGCCGTAATAGTACGGCGCTGCCGGGAAGGGCTTCCCGCAAACCGCCGTACTATTACTGCGGATGCATGGTGCGCACACAGAAACTGTGTGCGCACCATGCGCTGCGGGTGACAGCCGTATGTTACGGCTGACAGTGCCCCGTAACACCCGCGGTCGGAACCGGGTCCGATCGCGGGGGTTAACCCCTGATATGCCGGCGGTCAACATGACATTCTTGAAAATTTTGAATTTTGTTGTTTCACTGGTAAACCTTATAATGTCCATAAAAATTAAAAGGGCGCCTAAAGTTTGATGCCGACATAAAGCAGAGATCTGGGACATGAGATTTATGATATAATTTTGGCGGTCTGACTATCTGTGTACAATGCACATCATTTCAAACTTTATAAAATGCATATTTTTCAAAATTTCCACCAAATTTCCTATTTTTTCATAATTAAACACAAAACATATTAACCAAAATTTACTAGTAACATGAAGTACAATGTGTTACGAAAAAACAATCTTAAAATCACTTTGGTAAGTTAAAGCGTTCCAAAGTTATTGCCACATAAAGTGACACATGTCAGTTTTGAAAAATCGAGCTTGGTCAGGAAGTCAAAAAGTGCCATCGGCGGGAAGGGGTTAAAGCAAACATGCACACACACATGCTCTCACTAATTTGGATCTGACTGATTGACCCGGTATTGTCGAATACGACCCTGACTAAAACTTTATAATGTCCAAATTCATTAATGGACAATGAAAAAATGATGCCAATATAAAGCAGAGATATGGTAGATAATACTCATTGATGTATTTGTGTGAGCAGAGCATTTCACATTTTGAAAATTGTGATTTTTTTTTTCAAAATTTCCATCAAACTTCCCATTTTTTTATTATAAATAAATTTAAAAATATTGATCAATATTTACCACTAACAAACTTGTGTAAGTTAAATCGTCTCAACCACCACACAAAAAAGGAAAACAGACCAACGAATAGTCACCTAACCACAGTCCGATGGCTCTGCAGGCTTTGGCTGTAATGATGTCTGCGGCTCGGCGCTCATTGCACTTCCCTGCACAGACAACACCAGTCAAAGGTTGAATAATGGAGCACAGAACTGATAGCTCAATGCCCTACTATGGCATACGTCCTAACTGTGCCGGATTCTGCAGGGCATTCCCGGATTCAGGGTCATATCCCGTAGTCGTGGTCGGCGGGATGAATGTCCTGGCTTCAACTCATCTGCATCTGGAGGATGTAGATAAGTTGAATACAGTATCGGAAGAAGCAAGAGCTGTTGCCAGAAAGCTCTTGCTTTAATGCTGTGCTACGGCTCCAGGCACGATATGATGACGTCACTCACATTGCACTCGCAGCTTTCCAGACAGAGGATCGAGGTTAAGGTGAGTATCAATGTTTTTATGTTAAATTTTGATGACAAATTTAGGAGGAACAGTAACCTAGGGGCAGAGATGGAAGTGGAACAATATACTGGGGGCAGAGATGGAAGTGGAACAATATACTGGGAGAATATGGAGGGAAGAACATAAAACTGGGGGCCGAGATGGGATGGAGCATGAAACTGGGAGCAGAGATGGGGGCATGAAACTGGGGGCAGAGATGAGGGGGGACATGAAACTGGGGGCAGGGGAAGGACATGAAACTGGGGAGAGATGGAAGGGGCATTAAACCATGGGAGTAGCTGGAGGGGTACCTTTCTGCTTCTAGCTGCCCAAGTTTAATGTCCCCCTCTAGTTGCCCCCAGTTTAATGTCCCACTTCAGTTGCCATTAATTTATTGTCCCCCTCCAACTACCCCCACTGTTTAATGTCCCCCTCCAACTGCCCCAGTTTCATGTCCCCTCTAGTTTCCCCCAGTTTAATGTCCCACTTCAGTTGCCATTAATTTATTGCCCCCCTCCAACTACCCCCACTGTATAATGTCTCCCTCCAACTGCCCCAGTTTCATGTCCCCTCTAGTTTCCCCCAGTTTAAAGTGGG
Source organism: Leptodactylus fuscus (assembly GCF_031893055.1). Classification (NCBI taxonomy): domain Eukaryota; kingdom Metazoa; phylum Chordata; class Amphibia; order Anura; family Leptodactylidae; genus Leptodactylus; species Leptodactylus fuscus. The sequence goes on from NW_027440398.1 coordinate 34,316, forward strand.
GCACCAGGAGAGGGACTTAATACTGTGGAGCAGTTGGAAGGGAACATTATAATGTGGAGACATATAATGTACGGGTGACTATAGGATGATTATACTGTGTGGGGGCACATGAAAAATGAATGAGAATGGACGGAGTCAACATAAAAGTGGGTGAATCTAAATTTGCAGTGGCACACATATTTTGTCCCTCTTTCTGTTCTTCAAAAGTTGGGAGGTATGCACTATGGTATTCATTCATGGTAAGATTACATGATTTCTATAGAATCTATACATAGAATGAATCTCACAACGTAAGAAAGGTTGTGGATAGAGATGAGCGAACACTAAAATGTTCGAGGTTCGAAATTCGATTCGAACAGCCGCTCACTGTTCGAGTGTTCGAATGGGTTTCGAACCCCATTATAGTCTATGGGGAACAGATACTCGTTAAGGGGGAAACCCAAATCCGTGTCTGGAGGGTCACCAAGTCCACTAAGACAACCCAGGAAATGATGCCAACACCCTGGAATGACACTGGGACAGCAGGGGAAGCATGTCTGGGGGCATAAAAGTCACTTTATTTCATGGAAATCCCTGTCAGTTTGCGATTTTCGCAAGCTAACTTTTCCCCATAGAAATGCATTGGCCAGTGCTGATTGGCCAGAGTACGGAACTCAACCAATCAGCGCTGGCTCTGCTGGAGGAGGCGGAGTCTAAGATCGCTCCACACCAGTCTCCATTCAGGTCCGACCTTAGACTCCGCCTCCTCCGGCAGAGCCAGCGCTGATTGGCCGAAGGCTGGCCAATGCATTCCTATGCGAATGCAGAGACTTAGCAGTGCTGAGTCAGTTTTGCTCAACTACACATCTGATGCACACTCGGCACTGCTACATCAGATGTAGCAATCTGATGTAGCAGAGCCGAGGGTGCACAAGAACCCCTGTGCAAACTCAGTTCACGCTAATAGAATGCATTGGCCAGCGCTGATTGGCCAATGCATTCTATTAGCCCGATGAAGTAGAGCTGAATGTGTGTGCTAAGCACACACATTCAGCACTGCTTCATCAAGCCAATACAATGCATTAGCCAGTGCTGATTGGCCAGAGTACGTAATTCGGCCAATCAGCGCTGGCTCTGCTGGAGGAGGCGGAGTCTAAGGTCGGACCTGAATGGAGACTGGTGTGGAGCGATCTTAGACTCCGCCTCCTCCAGCAGAGCCAGCGCTGATTGGCCGAATTCCGTACTCTGGCCAATCAGCGCTGGCCAATGCATTCTATTAGCCCGATGAAGTAGAGCTGAATGTGTGTGCTTAGCACACACATTCAGCTCTACTTCATCGGGCTAATAGAATGCATTGGCCAATCAGCGCTGGCCAATGCATTCTATTAGCTTGATGAAGCAGAGTGTGCACAAGGGTTCAAGTGCACCCTCGGCTCTCCTACATCAGAGCCGAGGGTGCGCTTGAACCCTTGTGCACACTCTGCTTCATCACGCTAATAGAATGCATTGGCCAGCACTGATTGGCCAGAGTACGGAATTCGGCCAATCAGCGCTGGCCAATGCATCCCTATGGGAAAAAGTTTATCTCACAAAAATCACAATTACACACCCGATAGAGCCCCAAAAAGTTATTTTTAATAACATTCCCCCCTAAATAAAGGTTATCCCTAGCTATCCCTGCCTGTACAGCTATCCCTGTCTCATAGTCACAAAGTTCACATTCTCGTATGACCCGGATTTGAAATCCACTATTCGTCTAAAATGGAGGTCACCTGATTTCGGCAGCCAATGACTTTTTCCAATTTTTTTCAATGCCCCCGGTGTCGTAGTTCCTGTCCCACCTCCCCTGCGCTGTTATTGGTGCAAAAAAGGCGCCAGGGAAGGTGGGAGGGGAATCGAATTTTGGCGCACTTTACCACGTGGTCTTCGATTCGATTCGAACATGGCGAACACCCTGATATCCGATCGAACATGTGTTCGATAGAACACTGTTCGCTCATCTCTAGTTGTGGACCATTGCTGTAAGAGAAGAACATGTGCACTCCTATTATTGGGGTGCATTGTTCCCAAATAGGATGTGCCTATTAAACTGCCTCCTATCAATAAAGACTGTTTTTGTGTTTCACCATGGGTCAGACAGTTAGCCAAATTTCATACTGGAAATGACAAGGGGTGCATGTTTCTAGAGGCAGTACATCAATTTATGCTTTTCACTATAGCGTTTAACCCTTTGTATTTACCAAAGGAATTCAGCTGAGAAGAACTATCAAACTTTGGACATTTCATGTTATGGCACAACTTGAACACGTGGGTGTGCACACAGTGGCATTTGTTTGTAGGTGGAAATCCCCAAAACTGGTTTAGTTATCATACTACCTTACCACACTGAGCTTTATGTGATTAATTGTATGACGATAGACAGACAGGCTTAGATACACAGTTTGTTTTTTTTTGTTTTTTTTTTACACTAACTTCTTTATTGACTTCATTCAAGGTGTCAAATGTAGAAACTCCAGTAGAAGTTAGGATTTTAGATTTAGAAGGAACCCTGAAGATGATGGGCCCTTGTATGTCTTTGGAGTGTGGGAGGAAACCGGAGTACCCGGAGGAAACCCACGCAAGCACGGGGAGAACATACAAACTCCATGCAGATGTTGCCCTTGGTAAGGACCTCAGTGCTGCAAGGCAACAGTACTAAGTACTGAGCCACCGTGCTTCAAGGCGCTCGATTTGGAGGTTTCTGTCTTCTAGACATTTATGGTGGAACAGCAACAGCATGCAGAACGGCAGCCACTTCTAATGGCACGAGCAGCTCTGGATAATCTGCGCCGGCAGGACGATAACAATCGGCGGACTCTAGAACCTAGGAGAAGCAAATATGTAAGTAATGGGACAACATATTACAGGATACTACTGTGATGTCACTGCAGCAGGATGGCAGAGGAGTCTTATCTATACGGGGGTAAGGGGTCATAGTTCATCATACATGGGACAATCTCATCACTGACAGTGAACATCTATTCCGCATGAAGTATTCTCACTGACTGACATGATACAACATGGAGGGTATTGTCACACTTACCTCTGGCTCTGATTTCAAACTCTCCTATGGTTTGGTTTTGTTCTTGTTCTCTCAGGTTTAATGCAGATTTAGAAGGTGACGATTGTACAGACTTCAACAGACCTGACGATGCGTATGAGGATGACGTGCTGCTACTAGTAGTGCTCCTCTTATTGTCACCAGCAGATTTATAAGGTGACAATTGTATAGACCTGAACAGACCTGACGGTGTGTATGAGGATGACTTGCTGCTACTAGTAGCGCTCCTCTTATTGTCACCAGCAGCTTCAGACGGTGAAGATTCTTTCTGCCTGTTTTATAGAAGAAAAAATGAAAATGAAAAACAATACAGAATACCCAGCTAAATCCACTGCAATGTTACTGAGCTCCCAGCTGTGTGATAAATGTATTATCATGAGGACAGATGGCAGGAAATATGTCTACACTGCTGACCTGATACCCTAACACTGGTGAGAAAGGCTTCAGCAAATACTGCCCCCATCTGGCTAAGTCAGGAAAGATGGCTGGGGTGATGGATACATTTAGTAAAGTGTTACCCCTGTCTTCTATCTGTTGTTCTCTACAGATATCAAACCAGAGATCCCAGTAATAACCCCACAATCTACTCACATTTCTGAGTGGTCCGCGCTGTGCGCCGGGGAACAACCTGGAGAGGACTTGGGATCCTCACTGGTCACCATCCTGGTACAGAGCTAAATACACACAAGGAGATACAAGATATAATGTACATAAATATATTGTTTCCCTTTTGCTGTAAATGTATTATGTTATAGGTAATATAGACATATAGCTCACATACTGGACTTACTTCAGAAAACCTTTGAGTTGATGACACAAAGTTTTGGAGTTCTTGGCAGTCATCGTCCTCGCTTGTTTCTTCCTCCTCATCTGAGACTTTATTGCGGTGTCTCTTAGAATGAGCTACAAGCCATAAGAATTCAAGTGTTATCACAGGTTGTTAGTATAAGACACGACACAGAAACAGAAATCATTTTATCATTACTAATGATGGCAACATAAAGAAACGGAAGACGAGACAAACAACAGCTCGGTCTAGATGACATCTCATTGTACTTACTATCATCAAAGTTGCTGGTGTCCATGTCTGACACTAGCAGAGGAACATACTCTGGCTTCTGACTCAGAATGTTCTCAAAGTCCAAGTCCCTCAGGAATGGGTGAACCTTGAGCTCCTTTGCTCCTCCTGGAAAAATAAGAAAAAAAGTGATGGAGAAATTGACAGAGACTGCCAAATGGAGATATGAAGGAAAGATAATCATCTACTAGAAACAATACAATAAAGAACTGGAAATAGTCACATAAAGTAAAAATTCTCAGTGCTGATCCTCATGAATATGACGTTTGTCTTGTTCCACAGTCCAGGGAGTAATAAGTATATATTAATACTGTTATATATATTACCTGTCCCGAGTCTATGTGCAGGATCTTTTCTAAGAAGCTGAGTGATAATATCTTGGACATCGGGTGGAGGAGCGTTGTTAATAGAATTCCAGTATATGTTTCCTATCATATAGAAAAGCAAATATTACAGAAAATAAACCACTGAATTGTAATAGAAAGCAAACTTCTGATTTACAGAGCAAATATCTAAACCAATCAACCAATTCTAACAATAAAATCAAGGACAATGACATCTCATATCATTCGGATTATTCTACTTACTCACGACAATCCTTATAAAAATCTCCTTTATGAGTTTCCCCTTAAACGGTACAGATCCTACAATGAACTCATATAGGATGATCCCCAATGACCACCAGTCAACGGGTCTTCCGTATCCCTTGTTCATGATAACCTCTGGGGCTATGTAATAAGGGGTGCCACAGCCCTGAAAACCAGTAGAAGAAAGACAATGAATTAAAAATCAGTATGACCAAAGATATCAGTGCAAACATTTTCTAGAAGGGAAAATAGAGAAGTTGACAGAGATGAGATCTGTAAAGAGTGAGATAAGAAGAAGCTAGATTCCTGTAAGTACAGCTGACCTCATGATCGGGGAACTCGTTGCTGATATCCATCATTGTAGGCTTGTAGAGATTTGTGGCTGGTCTCATAAGGCCGACTTTTGCAAGCCCAAAATCGGTGACTTTAATATGTCCAGTGGGGGTTATCAGAATACTGTGAAAGAAAAGATGGTATTAGATCCAGGTGATAATCCATAGACTGTAAGATAAGAGGCTGTAACTCTCTTTCCCTTGATTATACTACAAGTGTCACTTACTTTTCAGGCTTCAGGTCTCTGTGCACCACACCATAGCTATGCAGGTATTCTACAGCAAGAACCAGTTCTGCAAAGTACATCCGAGCCAAGGTGACAGGTAAAGAGCCCATGAACTTTAGAAGGCTCCCGCAGTCTCCTCCTGCAGCAGAAAGCAAAAATGACCAGTAAGAGAGTTACACAAGGCAGATCCCACATGTCATATAACGATAAGTAACCTGAGACATAGGGGAACGACATAACATATAGGGATATATAGAGTATATACTATCAGCCTGATTGTATTAATGGTGAAATGGGTGAAATCTAAATCCAATGCATATGTCCTACCTCCTACATACTCCATGACCATACACAGGTGAAGTTTGGTTGTAAAGGAGCAGAGCATGGAGACCACAAAGGGACACTCTACGAATGTTAGGATATCCCTTTCTATGAAGGCCAGTTGTAGTAGGGTTGGATTAAGGTTCTTCTTATCCAGTTTCTTCATAGCAAATAGTTGGTGCGTGTCTTTATGGTGCACTAAGTAGACAGCCCTGGAGAAGAGAAAAATCCATGGATTATAAAGAATAGAGTGATAGACCTACAGTGGACACTACAAATACATGTCTAGTAATATATGAAATAACACTCCATAAACTTGGGAGGTCTACACAATGTCAGGACTGCCAGAGTCCTCATCCATGTCACATCCTCACTGACCTGAATGGTGACTATTGGATGTGGACAGTGATGTGGATCTATATCATTTCTCTATGATAACATTGAACAGGCAGAAGACAGAGGCAGAAGCATTGTCATAAGAAACCCGGGACATGTATATAATACCAACATAATGCTCACCCAAAAGTCCCACTGCTGACCAGTTTGGAGATCTCAAAGTCTCTCTTACATGGCTTTCTCGCCGCATTCAATGATCTGATCGAGTTCTAAAGAAGAATTAAAGAAATAACAATAAGACATAGAAGCTGCAGAAAATAAAAGCTCCAGATGTGGAAAGTTCTCCCCTCATAACTGATTTACATCACAGCAGATACAGAGGAGGTGATACAAGCCGGACTCTGCACAGACCCTATAGAATATAAGGTGTATCCACCATGCACATGTATTATTGTACAGTATTGGATAGTAAGGGATATCACACACTGGAGGTCTCAGTATAAATGTTATTATGTAACACAATAGATCTGATCTACATTAAGAATAGAGATATTTCATGGGGTATAATATCAGATATGTCATTTATACCCAGTTCTCTGGTGATATAAGGACACCTCTCTCCATGATACTTACACTGGCAGATTCTTGGACCTCTGGGGTCTCTGAGATTTTAATTTCTGCATTTGGCAACTCAGATTTATCTAAAATATTGAAGAAGAACAAAGAAGAAACATAATGTATTAGATTATATCAATCTGAAGTACATAATACAATAACATAATGAAGACAATGACGGGGACAATCATGTACAGTTTGGTCTAGATGAAGGGGAGAACTTCTCAAAGAAGTCGGCCATTGGAAAGGCTTTATCATACTTGTAAATAGGACGTAGGATGGTCGGCTTACCTTCAGTCAGATCACTTTTTGGTCCCAGTTGACAGCTCTCATGGTCAAGGATTTCTGGTTTTGGATTGTGCCCCTCTTTGGCGTCGCCTTCTGTTTTGTTCTAAAAATTATAAGACATATAATGAATTTATTTCACACACACTAAATCCCCATATATAGAAGGTAGGAAGAACTAAACCTGGATTTACATGATTTATTTCATTATTGGGTGGAATTACTTTACACTGCAGCTCCTCTCTAGCACATCCACATTAATATACAAGTGACTTATAATCACAACATTTCTATAATAACATCTATCTTTTTTTTTTTTTAAATATAGATTGTGAGCCCCACGTAGAGCTCACAATGTACATTTTTCCCTATCAGTATGTCTTTGGAATATGGGATAGAAATCCATGCAAACACGGGGAGAACATACAAACTCCTTGCAGATGGTTTTTTGTCCTTGGTGGGATTTGAACACCAGAACTCCAGTACTGCAAGGCTGCAGTGCTAACCACTGAGCCACCGTGTGGCCTCTTATAATAACATCTATTATCAGAACTGCAGCATTTACAAGAAGGACAAATCTGATAACTAAGCAAGACCAGAAATAGAGGTCAGAAATAATACCTCCCCACCATTGTCCTGTGAATACAACAGCAGAATACAGGCTGTCATAAAATATCCTGTATCTGCCTGGAGCTGAGAAGGAAGATCATGAATCTGATGTTCTGATATCTGACTGGCAATGTGGAGAAAACAAAGACATATCATATAGAAGATGATCCTTACCAGGCGTTCCGATGGGGCCAGACGTTCTATCACACACAGGACGTTTTGGGCCAGTTCTTTGAGAAAGGCCAATTCTCCACTTTGGGATCTTTCTTTAGCCTAAATAGATCAAAGCAAACAGAGAAGGAAAATCATGAGATTAGAAAGTGCACAATGGTTTGTGTATAAGATTTGGTCAGGATTTCTACCATTTACCTGTTGTAGTAACAATATGTCATGGAATCATGCTGCCTAGTAACACTTAGAATAGCATTCCATAGACTTACAGATGTCGCCATATTATGTGGAACCGGAATTGTCACCAGCATAGCGGCATAGTCAGTCATATTATAAGACATACTATGTATATTTATTAGGGCTCCTTCTATCTTCTGCTACAGTTACATTTAGGCCTAAATAACAATTTCAGTGAATAACCATCTATTACATTATTATTACTATTATTATCTATTATCCTATATAAGATCTGTGAAAGGTATATTAATAGTGATGGTGAGCTGTGATGTCATCATGGAATCATGTTGCCTAGCTACACTTAGAACAGCATTCCATAGACTTACAGATGTCGCCATATTATGTGGAACCGGAATTCTCACCGGCATAGCGGCATAGTCAGTCATATTATAAGACACATTATGTATATTTATTACGGCTCATAGATTTATCTAATTATAGCAAACAACCTGGTTGCTGACCAATGTAGAATAACCTTTATAGTTTTATGTGTTTACTGTTTATGAAATCATTTAGATTATTAATGAAACCATTGAGTCTATGGACATCTTAAAGTGAATCTCCACCATTTAACCTGCGGGTTTTAGACCCTAAAATCTCATTTCTCAAAATATATTTATAGCGATCAGAGGGGTTTTTTTTATCTACTACAGAATTGTAAATCTCTTTCATAGATGTATATTTAAAAGATAAGATTCTGCCTTCCTGCAGCCACCACTAGAGGGAGCTCAGGAGATTACTGCAGAAAGTCTCAGGAAATTGCGTATAATCATGAACTTAGAGGAGAAAGTGGAGGATGCCATTATATGTTAACATTTCACTCCTCCTATATTCTGCTACATTTACATTTAGGCCTAAATAACAATTTCCTGTGAGTAACCTTCTATTACAGTATTATTACTATTATTATCAAAAATTTGTGCAGGGTATCTGCTATTTACCTGTTGTAGTAACGTCCGTATGTTGGTCTGGAGATCCTCAAGATAACTTGAGGTTAGACGACCTTGGTCACATTTGGTCAGGCAATCTCTCACTAGCTCCACAACCAGCCGGTGAGTGAAGCTGAGAATGCCATCAGGTGGTGGAGGCACGGTGTCAGGGGAATAGTTTTTAAGAATCCCCTGTAGTTGTACTTCCACCTCAGCACTGTCGAATAGAAATTCAGACATTGCAATCCAATCGCAGTCAGTAGGTCACTATCTATAGAGCAAACACTGACAAGTCTGACCCCAAGACTGTGAATGGTTTATTTATAGTGATGGTGAGCTGTGATGTCATAATGGCCAGCTATGTTCTGTGATGTCATCATGGAATCATGTTGCCTAGCAACACTTAGAACAGCATTCCATAAACTTAAAGATGTCGCCATATTATGTGGAACTGAAATTCTCACCAAAATAGCGGCATAGTCAGTCATATTATAAGTAGAGATGAGCGAACAGTGTTCTATCGAACTCATGTTCGATCGGATATTAGGCTGTTCGGCATGTTCGAATCGAATCGAACACCGCGTGGTAAAGTGCGCCATTACTCGATTCCCCTCCCACCTTCCCTGGCGCCTTTTTTGCTCCAATAACAGCGCAGGGTAGGTGGGACAGGAACTACGACACCGGTGACGTTGAAAAAAGTAGGCAAAACCCATTGGCTGCCGAAAACATGTGACCTCTAATTTAAAAGAACAGCGCCGCCCAGGTTCGCGTCATTCTGAGCTTGCAATTCACCGAGGACGGAGGTTTCCGTCCAGCTAGCTAGGGCTTAGATTCTGGGTAGGCAGGGACAGGCTAGGATAGGAAGGAGAAGACAACCAACAGCTCTTGTAAGAGCTAAATTCCAGGGAGAAGCTTGTCAGTGTAACGTGGCACTGACGGGCTCAATCGCCGCAACCCAGCTTTCCCAGGATCCTGAATGGAATACACTGTCAGTGTATTCCCGTATACCCGATATATACCCCGATACCCGTTCCAACGGTGTGCCCCCCCACCTTCACCCCAGAAATACCCTGCAAGTCCCCTAGCAATAGAATTGGGGCTATATACACCCACAATTTTTACTACTGGTATACAGTGCCATTGTCTGACTGGGAATTCAAAGAATATATTGGGAATACAAATACCCTCATTTCTTGCTACTGCCATATAGTGCCAGTGTCTGACTGGGAATTCAAAGAATATATTGGGGTTACGTGCACCCACAATTTTTACTACTGGTATACAGTGCCATTGTCTGACTGGGAATTCAAAGAATATATTGGGAATACAAATACCCTCATTTCTTGCTACTGCCATATAGTGCCAGTGTCTGACTGGGAATTCAAAGAATATATTGGGGTTACGTGCACCCACAATTTTTACTACTGGTATACAGTGCCATTGTCTGACTGGGAATTCAAAGAATATATTGGGAATACAAATACCCTCATTTCTTGCTACTGCCATATAGTGCCAGTGTCTGACTGGGAATTCAAAGAATATATTGGGGTTACGTGCACCCACAATTTTTACTACTGGTATACAGTGCCATTGTCTGACTGGGAATTCAAAGAATATATTGGGAATACAAATACCCTCATTTCTTGCTACTGCCATATAGTGCCAGTGTCTGACTGGTAATTCAAAGAATATATTGGGGTTACGTGCACCCACAATTTTTACTACTGGTATACAGTGCCATTGTCTGACTGGGAATTCAAAGAATATATTGGGAATACAAATACCCTCATTTCTTGCTACTGCCATATAGTGCCAGTGTCTGACTGGGAATTCAAAGAATATATTGGGGTTACGTGCACCCACAATTTTTACTACTGGTATACAGTGCCATTGTCTGACTGGGAATTCAAAGAATATATTGGGAATACAAATACCCTCATTTCTTGCTACTGCCATATAGTGCCAGTTTCTGACTGGGAATTCAAAGAATATATTGGGGTTACGTGCACCCACAATTTTTACTACTGGTATACAGTGCCATTGTCTGACTGGGAATTCAAAGAATATATTGGGGTTATAAATACCCTCATTTCTTGCTACTGCCATATAGTGCCAGTTTCTGACTGGTAATTCAAAGAATATATTGGGGTTACGTGCACCCACAATTTTTACTACTGGTATACAGTGCCATTGTTTGACTGGGAATTCAAAGAGTATATTGGGAATACAAATACCCTCATTACTTGCTACTGCCATATAGTGCCAGTTTCTGACTGGGAATTCAAAGAATATATTGGGGTTACGTGCACCCACAATTTTTACTACTGGTATACAGTGCCATTGTCTGACTGGGAATTCAAAGAATATATTGGGGTTATAAATACCCTCATTTCTTGCTACTGCCATATAGTGCCAGTTTCTGACTGGTAATTCAAAGAATATATTGGGGTTACGTGCACCCACAATTTTTACTACTGGTATACAGTGCCATTGTCTGACTGGGAATTCAAAGAGTATATTGGGAATACAAATACCCTCATTTCTTGCTACTGCCATATAGTGCCAGTTTCTGACTGGGAATTCAAAGAATATATTGGGGTTACGTGCACCCACAATTTTTACTACTGGTATACAGTGCCATTGTCTGACTGGGAATTCAAAGAATATATTGGGGTTATAAATACCCTCATTTCTTGCTACTGCCATATAGTGCCAGTTTCTGACTGGTAATTCAAAGAATATATTGGGGTTACGTGCACCCACAATTTTTACTACTGGTATACAGTGCCATTGTCTGACTGGGAATTCAAAGAGTATATTGGGAATACAAATACCCTCATTTCTTGCTACTGCCATATAGTGCCAGTGTCTGACTGGGAATTCAAAGAATATATTGGGGTTACGTGCACCCACAATTTTTACTACTGGTATACAGTGCCAATTTCTAACTAGGAATTCAAAATGCGCAAGGCTCCCGGAAAGGGACGTGGACGAGGCCGTGGGCGAGGTCGGGGGAATGGTTCTGGGGAGCAAGGTAGCAGTGAAGCCACAGGGCGTCCCGTGCCTACTCCTGTGGGGCAGCAAGCATTGCGCCACTCCACAGTGCCAGGGTTGCTTGCCACATTAACTAAACTGCAGGGTACAAACCTTAGTAGGCCCGAGAACCAGGAACAGGTCTTGCAATGGCTGTCAGAGAACGCTTACAGCACATTGTCCAGCAGCCAGTCAGACTCTGCCTCCTCTCCTCCTATTACTCAACAGTCTTGTCTTCCTTCCTCCCAAAATTCCGAAGCTTTACAGAACAATAACCCAAACTGTCCCTGCTCCCCAGAGCTGTTCTCCGCTCCTTTCATTGTCCCTCAACCTGCCTCTCCACGTCACGATTCCACGAACCTAACAGAGGAGCATCTGTGTCCAGATGCTCAAACACTAGAGTCTCCTCCATCTCCGTTCGATTTGGTGGTGGATGACCAGCAACCCACCCTCATCGACGATGATGTGACGCAGTTGCCGTCAGGGCATCCAGTTGACCGGCGCATTGTGCGGGAGGAGGAGATGAGACAGGAGTTGGAAGAGGAAGTGGTGGATGATGAGGACACTGACCCGACCTGGACAGGGGGGATGTCAAGCGGGGAAAGTAGTGTGGATGTTGAGGCAGGTGCAGCACCAAAAAGGGTAGCTAGAGGCAGAGGCAGAGGTCAGCAGCTTAGGCGAAGCCAGGCCACACCCGGAATCTCCCAAGATGTTCCAGTTCGTACCCAGCCCCGAAAAACTCCCACCTCGAGGGCACGTTTCTCGAAGGTGTGGAGTTTTTTCAAGGAATGCGCCGAGGACAGATATAGTGTTGTCTGCACAATTTGCCTCTCGAAATTGATTAGGGGCTCTGAGAAGAGCAACCTGTCCACCACTTCAATGCGCCGTCATTTGGAATCCAAGCACTGGAATCAGTGGCAGGCAGCAACGGCAGGACAAAGGCCGCCTGCCGTTCACGCCACTGCCACTGCCTCTGCCACTGCCTCTGCCTCTGCCACTGCCACTGCTGACTGTGCTGGCGATGCACTCCAGAGGACGAGCCAGGACACCACTTCATCTGCCTCCGCCACTTTGTTGACTTCTACCTCATCCTCCCCTGGTCCTGTCTTATCTCCTTCTCCTGCACCATCAAAGGCACCATCAGGCGTTTCTTTACAACAACCCACCATCTCTCAGACATTGGAGCGGCGGCAGAAATACACTGCTAACCACCCACACGCGCAAGCCTTGAACGCCAACATCGCTAAACTGCTGGCCCAGGAGATGTTGGCGTTCCGGCTTGTTGAAACTCCCGCCTTCCTGGACCTGATGGCAACTGCGGCACCTCGCTATGCCGTCCCTAGCCGTCACTACTTCTCCCGGTGTGCCGTCCCCGCCTTGCACCAGCACGTGTCACTCAACATCAGGCGGGCCCTTAGTTCCGCGCTTTGCACAAAGGTCCACTTGACCACCGACGCGTGGACAAGTGCATGCGGACAGGGACGCTACATTTCACTGACGGCACACTGGGTGAATGTAGTTGAGGCTGGGACTGCTTCCCAAACTGGCCCAGTGTACCTCGTCTCCCCGCCTAACATTCCTGGCAGGGACACGAGAAGAACACCCCCCTCCTCCTCCTCCTCTACCGCCTCCTCCTCCGCCACCGCCTCCTCCTCCGCCACCGCCTCCTCCTCCGCTGTTAGATTGACCCCAGCTACGAGTTGGAAACGTTGCAGCACTGGCGTTGGTAGACGTCAGCAGGCTGTGCTGAAGCTGATCAGCTTGGGGGACAGACAGCACACTGCCTCCGAGGTGAGGGATGCCCTCCTCGATGAGACGGCAATATGGTTTGAGCCGCTGCACCTGGGCCCAGGCATGGTCGTTTGTGATAACGGCCGGAACCTGGTAGCAGCTCTGGAGCTTGCCGGACTCCAACATGTTCCATGCCTGGCCCACGTCTTCAACCTAGTGGTGCAACGTTTCCTAAAGAGCTACCCCAATGTTCCAGAGCTACTGGTGAAAGTGCGGCGCATGTGCGCCCACTTTCGCAAGTCGACAGTAGCCGCTGCTAGCTTAAAATCTCTCCAGCAATGCCTGCATGTGCCACAACACCGGCTTTTGTGCGACGTCCCCACACGCTGGAACTCAACGTTTCAGATGTTGAATAGAGTGGTTGAGCAGCAGAGACCTTTGATGGAATACCAGCTACAAAACCCTAGGGTGCCACAAAGTCAGCTGCCTCAGTTTCACATCCATGAGTGGCCATGGATGAGAGACCTTTGTGACATCCTACGGGTCTTTGAGGAGTCCACAAGGAGGGTGAGCTCTGAGGATGCGATGGTGAGCCTTACAATCCCGCTCTTGTGTGTTCTGAGAGAATCCCTGATTGACATCAGGGATAACTCAGATCACACAGAGGAGTTAGGGATAGCATCCGATCCGTCACAGCTGGAGAGTAGGTCCACACATCTGTCCGCTTCACTGCGTTTAATGGAGGAGGAGGAGGAGGAGGAGGAGGAAGAAGAGTTGTCCGATGATGTGATGGTGATACAGGAGGCTTCCGGGCAACTTCGAATCGTCCCATTGTTGCAGCGCGGATGGGTAGACATGGAGGATGAGGAGGAAATGGAGATTGAACTTTCCGGTGGGGCCAGAGGAGTCATGCCAACTAACACTGTGGCAGACATGGCTGAGTTCATGTTGGGGTGCTTTACAACCGACAAGCGTATTGTCAAAATCATGGAGGACAACCAGTACTGGATCTTTGCTATCCTTGACCCCCGGTATAAAAACAACATCTCGTCTTTTATTCCGGTAGAGGGGAGGGCCAATCGCATCAATGCTTGCCACAGGCAATTGGTGCAGAATATGATGGAGATGTTTCCAGCATGTGACGTTGGCGGCAGGGAGGGCAGTTCCTCCAGTAGGCAACCAAGTTCTCACCGGTCCACACAAACGAGGGGCACACTGTCTAAGGTCTGGGACACCTTGATGGCACCCCCTCGCCAAAGTGCCGCCACGGAGGGTCCTAGTGTCACCAGGCGTGAGAAGTATAGGCGCATGTTGCGGGAATACCTTTCCGACCACAGCCCTGTCCTCTCCGACCCCTCTGCGCCCTACACGTATTGGGTGTCGAAGTTGGACCTGTGGCTTGAACTTGCCCTATATGCCTTGGAGGTGCTGTCCTGTCCTGCCGCCAGCGTCCTATCTGAGAGGGTGTTCAGTGCAGCCGGTGGCATCATCACTGACAAGCGCACCCGTCTGTCAGCTGAGAGTGCCGACCGGCTCACTTTGATAAAAATGAACCACCACTGGATAGAGCCTTCATTTTTGTGCCCACCTGTGTAAAGCACCCCAACATGAAACTCCATGTCTGTACTCAACCTCTCCAATTCCTCCGCATCCTCATACTCATCCACCATAAGCGTTGCACAATTCTGCTAATACTAGGCTCCCTCCAACATGATTTCCCCCAACTCTGCTGGTTAGAGGCTCCCTCCACCCTGATTTCCACCAACTCTGCTGGTTAGAGGCTCCCTCCACCCTGCTTTCCCACAACTCTGCTGGTTAGAGGCTCCTTCCACCATGAATTTGCCCAAACTGGGCTGTTTAGAGGCTCCCTCCACCATGAATTGGTCCAAACTGGGCTGGTTAGAGGCTCCCTCCACCATTAATTGGTCCAAACTGGGCTGGTTAGAGGCTCCCTCCACCATGAATTTGCCCAAACTGGGCTGTTTAGAGGCTCCCTCCACCATGAATTTGCCCAAACTGGGCTGTTTAGAGGCTCCCTCCACCATGAATTGGTCCAAACTGGGTTTTTTAGAGGCTCCCTCCACCATGAATTGGTCCAAACTGGGGTGGTTAGAGGCTCCCTCCACCATTAATTGGTCCAAACTGGGCTGGTTAGAGGCTCCCTCCACCATGAATTGGTCCAAACTGGGGTGGTTAGAGGCTCCCTCCACCATTAATTGGTCCAAACTGGGCTGGTTAGAGGCTCCCTCCACCATTAATTGGTCCAAACTGGGCTGGTTAGAGGCTCCCTCCACCATGAATTTGCCCAAACTGGGCTGTTTAGAGGCTCCCTCCACCATGAATTTGCCCAAACTGGGCTGGTTAGAGGCTCCCTCCACCATGAATTGGTCCAAACGGGTTTTTAGAGGCTCCCTTCACCATGAATTGGTCCAAACTTGGCTGTTTAGAGGCTCCCTCCACCATGAATTGGTCCAAACTGGGGTGGTTAGAGGCTCCCTCCACCATGAATTTGCCCAAACTGGGCTGGTTAGAGGCTCCCTCCACCATGAATTGGTCCAAACGGGTTTTTAGAGGCTCCCTTCACCATGAATTGGTCCAAACTTGGCTGTTTAGAGGCTCCCTCCACCATGAATTGGTCCAAACTGGGGTGGTTAGAGGCTCCCTCCACCATTAATTGGTCCAAACTGGGCTGGTTAGAGGCTCCCTCCACCATTAATTGGTCCAAACTGGGCTGGTTAGAGGCTCCCTCCACCATGAATTGGTCCAAACTGGGGTTTTTAGAGGCTCCCTCCACCATGAATTGGTCCAAACTTGGCTGTTTAGAGGCTCCCTCCACCATTAATTGGTCCAAACTGGGCTGGTTAGAGGCTCCCTCCACCATGAATTGGTCCAAACTGGGTTTTTTAGAGGCTCCCTCCACCATGAATTTGCCCAAACTGGGCTGTTTAGAGGCTCCCTCCACCATGAATTGGTCCAAACTGGGTTTTTTAGAGGCTCCCTCCACCATGAATTGGTCCAAACTGGGGTGGTTAGAGGCTCCCTCCACCATTAATTGGTCCAAACTGGGCTGGTTAGAGGCTCCCTCCACCATTAATTGGTCCAAACTGGGCTGGTTAGAGGCTCCCTCCACCATGAATTGGTCCAAACTGGGGTTTTTAGAGGCTCCCTCCACCATGAATTGGTCCAAACTTGGCTGTTTAGAGGCTCCCTCCACCATTAATTGGTCCAAACTGGGCTGGTTAGAGGCTCCCTCCACCATGAATTGGTCCAAACTGGGTTTTTTAGAGGCTCCCTCCACCATGAATTTGCCCAAACTGGGCTGTTTAGAGGCTCCCTCCACCATGAATTGGTCCAAACTGGGTTTTTTAGAGGCTCCCTCCACCATGAATTGGTCCAAACTGGGCTGGTTAGAGGCTCCCTCCACCATGAATTGGTCCAAACTGGGGTGGTTAGAGGCTCCCTCCACCATTAATTGGTCCAAACTGGGCTGGTTAGAGGCTCCCTCCACCATTAATTGGTCCAAACTGGGCTGGTTAGAGGCTCCCTCCACCATTAATTGGTCCAAACTGGGCTGGTTAGAGGCTCCCTCCACCATGAATTTGCCCAAACTGGGCTGTTTAGAGGCTCCCTCCACCATGAATTTGCCCAAACTGGGCTGGTTAGAGGCTCCCTCCACCATGAATTGGTCCAAACTGGGGTTTTTAGAGGCTCCCTCCACCATGAATTGGTCCAAACTTGGCTGTTTAGAGGCTCCCTCCACCATTAATTGGTCCAAACTGGGCTGGTTAGAGGCTCCCTCCACCATGAATTGGTCCAAACTCGGTTTTTTAGAGGCTCCCTCCACCATGAATTTGCCCAAACTGGGCTGTTTAGAGGCTCCCTCCACCATGAATTGGTCCAAACTGGGGTGGTTAGAGGCTCCCTCCACCATTAATTGGTCCAAACTGGGCTGGTTAGAGGCTCCCTCCACCATTAATTGGTCCAAACTGGGCTGGTTAGAGGCTCCCTCCACCATGAATTTGCCCAAACTGGGCTGTTTAGAGGCTCCCTCCACCATGAATTTGCCCAAACTGGGCTGGTTAGAGGCTCCCTCCACCATGAATTGGTCCAAACGGGTTTTTAGAGGCTCCCTTCACCATGAATTGGTCCAAACTTGGCTGTTTAGAGGCTCCCTCCACCATGAATTGGTCCAAACTGGGGTGGTTAGAGGCTCCCTCCACCATTAATTGGTCCAAACTGGGCTGGTTAGAGGCTCCCTCCACCATTAATTGGTCCAAACTGGGCTGGTTAGAGGCTCCCTCCACCATGAATTGGTCCAAACTGGGGTTTTTAGAGGCTCCCTCCACCATGAATTGGTCCAAACTTGGCTGTTTAGAGGCTCCCTCCACCATTAATTGGTCCAAACTGGGCTGGTTAGAGGCTCCCTCCACCATGAATTGGTCCAAACTGGGGTGGTTAGAGGCTCCCTCCACCATTAATTGGTCCAAACTGGGCTGGTTAGAGGCTCCCTCCACCATTAATTGGTCCAAACTGGGCTGGTTAGAGGCTCCCTCCACCATGAATTTGCCCAAACTGGGCTGTTTAGAGGCTCCCTCCACCATGAATTTGCCCAAACTGGGCTGGTTAGAGGCTCCCTCCACCATGAATTGGTCCAAACGGGTTTTTAGAGGCTCCCTTCACCATGAATTGGTCCAAACTTGGCTGTTTAGAGGCTCCCTCCACCATGAATTGGTCCAAACTGGGGTGGTTAGAGGCTCCCTCCACCATTAATTGGTCCAAACTGGGCTGGTTAGAGGCTCCCTCCACCATTAATTGGTCCAAACTGGGCTGGTTAGAGGCTCCCTCCACCATGAATTGGTCCAAACTGGGGTTTTTAGAGGCTCCCTCCACCATGAATTGGTCCAAACTTGGCTGTTTAGAGGCTCCCTCCACCATTAATTGGTCCAAACTGGGCTGGTTAGAGGCTCCCTCCACCATGAATTGGTCCAAACTGGGTTTTTTAGAGGCTCCCTCCACCATGAATTTGCCCAAACTGGGCTGTTTAGAGGCTCCCTCCACCATGAATTGGTCCAAACTGGGTTTTTTAGAGGCTCCCTCCACCATGAATTGGTCCAAACTGGGCTGGTTAGAGGCTCCCTCCACCATGAATTGGTCCAAACTGGGGTGGTTAGAGGCTCCCTCCACCATTAATTGGTCCAAACTGGGCTGGTTAGAGGCTCCCTCCACCATTAATTGGTCCAAACTGGGCTGGTTAGAGGCTCCCTCCACCATTAATTGGTCCAAACTGGGCTGGTTAGAGGCTCCCTCCACCATGAATTTGCCCAAACTGGGCTGTTTAGAGGCTCCCTCCACCATGAATTTGCCCAAACTGGGCTGGTTAGTGGCTCCCTCCACCATGAATTGGTCCAAACTGGGGTTTTTAGAGGCTCCCTCCACCATGAATTGGTCCAAACTTGGCTGTTTAGAGGCTCCCTCCACCATTAATTGGTCCAAACTGGGCTGGTTAGAGGCTCCCTCCACCATGAATTGGTCCAAACTGGGTTTTTTAGAGGCTCCCTCCACCATGAATTTGCCCAAACTGGGCTGTTTAGAGGCTCCCTCCACCATGAATTGGTCCAAACTGGGGTGGTTAGAGGCTCCCTCCACCATTAATTGGTCCAAACTGGGCTGGTTAGAGGCTCCCTCCACCATTAATTGGTCCAAACTGGGCTGGTTAGAGGCTCCCTCCACCATGAATTTGCCCAAACTGGGCTGGTTAGAGGCTCCCTCCACCATGAATTGGTCCAAACTGGGTTTTTTAGAGGCTCCCTCCACCATGAATTTGCCCAAACTGGGCTGGTTAGAGGCTCCCTCCACCATGAATTGGTCCAAACTGGGGTTTTTAGAGGCTCCCTCCACCATGAATTTGCCCAAACTCTGCTGGTTAGAGGCTCAATCCACCCTGATTTTCAAAACAAATGTTGGTGCCAACCTCAACTTACTACAAGGGCCAAATTCACTGCTGGTGACAAGCTCTCCTCACTGCAAGTGCCAAATACACATGTTTCAAGGTGTTTTCCTACTGTCAGAGAGGTGGTATTGAGTGTGTAAAGTGTGTAGTTGTTAGGCTGTGATGTTGGGGTAATAGAGGGTCTTTGGTGTGTTAGATGCCCCCAGACATGCTTCCCCTGCTGTCCCAGTGTCATTCCAGAGGTGTTGGCATCATTTCCTGGGGTGTCATAGTGGACTTGGTGACCCTCCAGACACGGATTTGGGTTTCCCCCTTAACGTGTATCTGTTCCCCATAGACTATAATGGGGTTCGAAACCCGTTCGAACACACGAACATTGAGCGGCTGTTCGAATCGAATTTCGAACCTCGAACATTTTAGTGTTCGCTCATCTCTAATTATAAGAAATATTATGTATATTTATTAGGGCTTATAGATTTATCTTATTATAAATGGCCAGCCCCATAATGGCCAACCATGATCTATGATGTCAGCATGGAATCTTGGGCTGCTAACTTTAAGGGACATTACTTAAAAGGTTGTTGCCTAGCACACGGCCTGTTTTAGGGCTTGATAGCAAAACCATTTTGTTTGTTTTTCCATCATCACATAATAAGCCCTATAGATTTTTGATTTCTGTCAATGTAACTGTATGAGGACAAGTAAAAACCCAGTATGTAATAAGATTAGAGAAACAAAAAAAAGGTAAACAGACACTCAGAATAATGAGGTCATAAAAGACCAAGATTCATAATTAATAAAATATACAAACTTTAATATTACCACATTAAAAAATTATACAAAATATGAGATGCAAATGGAAACAGTAAATATACAAAAATGAGCACAGCAGAAGTGTCCAATGGTGCCCTAAATAACAATAAAGTACAGATAATAGAGAGATATACATTTATAAGCCTATAGCACATAGACCAAATGGGTCAGCTATCCAGTGAGGTTCAAATACAGAGCTGATACCAACAGGATTAGGTAGAGTTATAGTATAGTAAATTGTGTATGCAGACACAACAGGATTAGGTAGAGTTATAGTATAGTAAATTGTGTATGCAGACACAACAGGATTAGGTAGAGTTGTAGTATAGTAAATTGTGTATGCAGACACAACAAGATTAGGTAGAGTTGTAGTATAGTAAATTGTGTATGCAGACACAACAGGATTAGGTAGAGTTATAGTATAGTAAATTGTGTATGCAGACACAACAAGATTAGGTAGAGTTGTAGTATAGTAAATTGTGTATGCAGACACAACAGGATTAGATAGAGTTATAGTATAGTAAATTGTGTATGCAGACACAACAGGATTAGGTAGAGTTATAGTATAGTAAATTGTGTATGCAGACACAACAGGATTAGGTAGAGTTGTAGTATAGTAAATTGTGTATGCAGACACAACAGGATTAGGTAGAGTTATAGTATAGTAAATTGTGTATGCAGACGTCTGCAAATATACAAAAGGCCTCACTGTAATAATGATGGTATAGTGGCCAAACACACAATTGTTAGTTATTAAATATTAAAGTGCAAGGAAAAAGGATAATATAACAATAGTTAGGTTTAGTCACAAGGTGTACAACACGTCATATACATATTGAAGAGTAAAGCTTACCCATCATAAAAGCAGCATGAGAATAAATTATAGGGCATTAAGAGGACACGCCGGCTCTCGCCTGACGCGCGCGTTTCGGCACGCCTGCCTTCTGAGCGGAGTGTATACTCAGTGTGAAGGCTCCGCTGTGGTTCCATAGGAATGAATAAAAGCAGCCGGAACACAGCCTTTAACCCCCTGCGCACCGACTGCGTCCATTCATTCTAATGGGAGACTAGCTAACATCACCTCCTCTGAGATCCCAAAGGAACTTCAAAAGAATTGTGTATTGCAGCAAAAGAGAAGAGAAAATAAGTGTAGGGCACAGAGGGATCAGAAAAGACAGAGCTGGGGTCGACCAGGTACTCCCACAACATGCGCCTATAATTGTCCCTCCTGGTGACAGTAGGCCCCTCAGTGGCGGTACATTGGCCAGGGGGGGACCATTAACGTGTCCCTCCTGGTGACAGTAGGCTCCTCAGTGGCGGTAATTTGGCCAGGGGGGCCATTAACGTGTCCCAGACCTAGGAATATGTCTTGCAACAGGGTAGAGTTGCACATGAGTGGCCTTGCTGCCTCTGAACATGCCTTTGCCCGTAGCCACCATTTTTGCTGCTTAGCTTGCCTCCACATCTACACTGCTTTCGCACCTAGACTTCACCCCAGTTTATGTCTCTGCTTCAAGCCACCTTTTTTGTTGATTTAGCTTCCCTCCACATCTACACTGCTTTCGCCCCTAGACATCACCCCAGTTTATGCCTCTGGTTCTAGCCACCTTTTTTATTGATTAGTTTGCCTGCACATCTACACTGCTTTCGCCCCTAGACATTACCCCATTTTCATGTCGGGTCGGTGGCCTCGTCGTCCACCAACTCCTCTTCGAATTGCTCAGTCCCCTTACTGAAAACCACACATAACCACAGCTCGGGCCTGGTCTGCGTTGTACCCTGCACCCTGCTTAATGCAGCTCCCCTATCCGGAGTTGTGATGAGCGCATGCTAATGTTTCATGTCCAGTGGAAAGGATGGGAAAGGATTTCTCATAAGTCTGCCAACCATGGAAACTCATTGTGCAGAAACTGCGGGAGCTGACTCTGAGGAACCTTGAGTTTTGGACATGGTACTCCATCAAAGGTCTCTACTGCTCACACACTCTATTCTGACAGATGGAGGCATTGCTGGAGGCTAGCAGCGGCTCCTGTACACCTGCGAAAGTGGGCGCACAAGCGCCACACTCTCACCAGTAGCTTGTGTACATTGGGGTATGTTTTAACCCTTTCGCTTCCAGGCACGTAGCTATACGTGCTCCCAAGGTGGCACTTCAGTAGCCGAGCACGTAGTACTACGTCCTTCCTACTAATGCCGATATCTCTGGACAACAACATATCTTGATGCTTTCAAATGAATTTTAAAGAAGAGACTCTCATCTTTAAAATGATACCAGGGACTTGATGATTTTACTTACAGTCTTGGAGCAATTCACTGTTGAAAACACTATTTGGCATTGAGATCCAACTGCAGATCTCAATTCCCGACAGCGTTTCAACAGTGAATTGCTCCAAAACTGTATATCCAATCATCGAGTTATTGATATCATTTTAAAGATGAGGTTCTCCTCTATAAAATGCAATTGAAAGCATCAAGATATGTTGATGCAGTCCAAAGATATAGAGCTCCAAAGTGTCCCCCACCCTCCTGTCTAAGCAAGCAATTTGCAATCTTTAACAAGAAAGGAAGAGGGACACGAGCAGTGCAGCAGAGAGAGAGAGACAGAGAAACGATCTAACTCTCTGCATAACTTGTATGTGACAGCAGGAGGGGGGTGGCAGGGACTCTATTGTCCCTATTAACCCTTCTCCTGCCAATCAGAGCGTATACTATACATTTGTCTCTGATTGTCACATACAGTTATAATGTAATTCCCCCCTGAGCTTTACTAGTGGGGTATTCTTATGCTATACCCCCTGAACATAACCAGGAAGTTTGTTGGCACTGTGATCCAGACGTTTACCATTGTCCAGGTCGCAGCGCCAAAAAAAAAAGTCGCAACAAACACTTACACAACATATACTGTACATAATGTTTACATTTCACCCAATCCCTGTCCTGTCTATACCTGAGCTTTCTACAGTAAATATGTCTCTAGTGATGTCCGTTACACACTAAAATAATAGTAATAACGATTATCACTAGAGATGAACGTATAGATTGCTAAAATTTTTATAGGGGGATGGAAAATAACATTTTTATGTAAAGTCCTATTTAATTTGCATGCACAAAATGGGATGGCGTATTTATGCGATTTTGGCGATTCTTTAACACCCGCCCCTGTAAATATCTACATGTGTGGTATGTATGAACTCCTCACATATTGCAGTTTTATGGACAGTACATTTTGTTTGCGGAAAGGGATTTCTTGAGCCGCACTTTTGTGGCAAATTTGAATTTTTGCGCAATTTTTGCTAGCAATCTCTGTTTGCGGCAAAGTTGAATGAAGGTGGTTGTATATATAAACTATTAAATTGTGTTTTTATATATGGTATGCTGTGTACTCTGAAAAAGTTAGATTTTGGTATCACAGTCACAGTTTGGTAGGTGCAGTATAGCTTTTTAACATATTAGTGAACAGCAGCAAAATCCTGCTTGTCTTCTGGATTCGTGTTTTTGGGAGTCCGAGCTCTTGTTGTAGTTCATGTTTGCGGTACATATAGTATATTTACACATTGTATACACCATAAGCTATTATTTTAAAAGTATTTTGTATATGAATCTGAGATTGAACATGAGTTTTAGGTGCAAATATGTGTTTTAGCGTATTTTTTCAAAAAATTATTTGTGTTGGTCGCAAAGTTGCATGAAGGTGGATGTGGCTATCGATGACCCATTAAGACATTTGTAATCTTCAGGTTGTCTACTTTCAAAAAATATATAGGGTTTAGGGGTTCACTTACTTTTCATGGTGTGTAATCCCTACATTTTATAGGATGATACTTTTTTAACATTTCCAGCTTCAAAGCAGATTTTTGTTCCTTCCAGTTCTAGCGATTTTCTGAAGACACGTGCAGGCGGGTTCAGGCCATAGTGAAATGTATGAACTCTGCACATGTTGAACTCTTATTTTAAGGAAGTTTGGTACATTTAATTTTTTGTTTGGTTTCTGCTTTTAACAACTAATATACATTTATTTGCATTTTTTCAAAAAACATTCACTTTAAATCAAAATTGCATGAAGGTGCCTGTTCGTATACAGTACCAAGTGGCATTCTGACAATGCTGCAGGTGTCTACTTTAAGAAAATATATAGGTATGGGGGGGTTGGATGCTTTTTTAATGTTGCAATTTAGGTTTGATTTGTCCATCTCAAAACTGTGAAAATTGCTCTGGCTACTGGAGGTGCAAAATTTCCAGAGACCCTTGGCAGCGAAAAGGTTAATAAGTGGGATTTCTTGCCTAATAAATAGGGTTGGGACCATCAGTTGTGTTGTGCAGAAGTCAGGTGGATACACAGCTGATAGTCCTACTGAATAGACGGTTAGAATGTATATTATGGCAAGAAAAAAGCAGCTAAGTAAAGAAAAATGAGTGGCCATCATTACTTTAAAAAATGAAGGACAGTCAGTCCGAAAAATTGGGAAAACTTTGAAAGTGTCCCCAAGTGTAGTTGCAAAAACCTTCAAGCGCTACAAAGAAACTGGCTCACATGAGGACCGCCCCAGGAAAGCAAGACCAAGAGTCTCCTCTGCTGCGGAGGATAAGTTCATCGAGTCACCAGCCTCAGAAATCGCAGGTTAACAGCAGCTCAGACTAGAGACCAAGTCAATGCCACACAGAGTTCTAGCAGCAGACACATCTCTACAATAACTGGTAAGAGGAGACTTTGTACACCAGCCGGCCTTCATGGTAAAATAGCTGCTAGAAAACCACTGCTAAGGACAGGCAACAAGCAGAAGAGACTTGCTTGGGCTAAAGAACACAAGGAATGGACATTAGACCAGTGGAAATCTGTGCTTTGGTCGGATGAGTCCAAATTTGAGATCTTTGGTTCCAACCACTGCGTCTTTGTGCGACGCACAAAAGGTGAATGGATGGACTCTATATGCCTGGTACCCACCGTGAAGCATGGAGGAGGAGGTGTGATGGTGGGGGGTGCTTTGCTGGTGACACTGTTGGGGGCATTGATTGAAGGCATACTGAACCAGCATGGCTACCATAGCATCTTGCAGCGGCATGCTATTCCATCCGGTTTACGTTTAGTTGGACCATCATTTATTTTTCAATAGGAAAATGACCCCAAACACTTCCAGGTTGTGTAAGGGCTATTTCACCAAGAAGGAGAGTGATGGGGTGCTACAGCAGATGACCTGGCCTCCACAGTCACCAGACCTGAACCCAATTTAGATGGTTTTGGGTGAGTTGGACCGCAGAGTGAAGGCAAAAGGGCCAACAAGTGCTAAGTATGTCTCGGAACTCCTTCAAGACTGTTGGAAGACCATTTCAGGTGACTACCTCTTGAAGCTCATCAAGAGAATGCCAAGAGTGTGCAAAGCAGTAATCAAAGCAAAAGGTGGCGACTTTGAAGAACCGAGAATATAAGACAGATTTTCAGTTGTTTCACACTTTTCTGTTAAGTATATAATTCCACATGTGGTACTTCTGAGTTTTGATGCCTTCAGTGTGAAGCTACAATTGTCATAGTCATGAAAATACAGAAAACTCTTTGAATGAGGAGGTGTGTCCAAACTTTTGGTCTGTACTATATATATAAATGATTTTTAGTTAATGGGTGTTTGTGGTGCCATGTAACTCATGTATTGGGGAGTTCTGATATTCTCTATAATTTGTTGGGAACTGATGTGTTAAGTGCTCTACAGGCTTTTATGGGCTTATCTTCTGGTATCCCACAGATGTATTCACCATTTTCCAGAAGACACACTATATACACTGTTGGCTTTAGACCAATTAGAGGAAACTGTCAGTATGCAAACCAGATGTGGGTACATTACCTGTAGCTCCTGTGACAGTCCGCTTGGATCCTGGTATCTCCCCACCTTGTATATATCAGTACCCACTTAGTCAGTCCCAAGAAGAAGCCATAGCAACAGACTTGAAAGCTGTGTTATATAAAGTGCTGGTAATTCCCATCAAGAACCATTTCAGTACTCCGCTGTACACTATTCACAAAATACTCCTCAGGTGTTCATACACTTTGCTTAAAGGGATCCTATCATTGGAAACCCTTTTTGTCTGAATAACACATAGGAATAGCCATAAGAAAGGCTTCTCCTACCTTTAGATGTCTTCTCTGCACCACCGTTCGGTATGCAAATGAGTTCTCTCGCATCACTGGGGGCGTCCCCAATGCTGAGAGAGAAATCTCCAGGGGCGCCTCTATCTTCTTCTGGAACGCTCTCTCCCTGTGTCTTCTTCCATCCTGGGTTTCAATCTTCTAGACATGTGCAATCGGCTTTGCTATCGGGCCTCAGGCAGAGTGGACTGCGCATGCCCGCTGGCCACAAGAAAATGGCCGCTTACACCAGCTTACTGGTGCTCACTTACTCCCTTAGACATGTTTTGACATCACAACTGTGTGCTGTGTCATTACTTCTCCTGTCTTGACATATTTCATTGGGAGCCCGAGGTCCTATCCTGCCAGAAGACTCTCCTGTGACAGTAATAATTCTGTACTGCAGTATATAGCAGTATATAGTACATTACTGATGATGTGGGTCCTGATGACATGGATTCCCTCCTAGATATTCCCCATCACCTATTTATCCTATATAGGAGCCAAAGAATCCATTATACAGATGTAACATAATGTAACTGTAAGTGTACCAGGCAGGTCAGTAACAGCTGGAGGGTCACAAGGTGCAGACACTACCCCGGGGGATTTGGCTTTTTCAGATGAGAAATGTTATTTCTTCCTTGTGTGTTTCTTGAGCCCAGACACCTGTACATTACTGACACGGCAGAGAGAGGAAGGAGGTTTTTGTACGGCTCTGTATCACTGTGTGTAAGGAGCGCTATAACCCTGCATACAGTAATAATATCCTTCATCTTCTGCCTTCAGCCCTGTAATGGTCAGAGTATAATCCAAACCGGATCCTGATCCACTGAACCTCTCTGGGATCCCGGACGCCCGGGTAGTCGCCAAATAGATCAGAAGTATTGGAGCTTGTCCAGGTATTTGTTGGTACCAGCTTATGTAATCGTATGCACCAGTTACACTAGAACTGGGATTACATTGTATCTTGATGTTATCGCCTAGAGAAGCTGTGATATATTCTGGAACCTGAGTGATCTCAATCGCTCCATAGGAACCTAAGAAAGAGGGAAGACTGTATTAGTAGAAGTAATAACATCTCCACAAGAACCTCTGATTCCCACTAAGGGGTTAATGTATAAATTATTATCTGAGACGTATCTACTGCTGTACCCTGAGTGTAAAGACACAAGACACAGAAGAGAGAACTCAGAGACATCATCTTTATGGCTCAGGATTGTATCTGACACTGTGTGAGGTCCTGAGAGGGTTAACCTGAGGTTGTCTATGCAAAAGAGGAACAAAATGTGTATATATAGATATAGGAGGCAATACAAGAGGAGCATAATATATATAGGAGGAACTACAAGAGAAACATGATATATATAGGAGGAAATACAAGAGGAGCATAATATATATAGGAGGAAATACAAGAGAAACATAATATATATAGGAGGAAATACAAGAGAAACATAATATATATATAGGAGGAAATACAAGAGGAACATAATATATATAGGAGGAAATACAAGAGAAACATTATATATAGGAGGAAATACAAGAGGAACATAATATATATAGGAGAATATACAAGAGAAACATAATATATATAGGAGGCAATACAAGAGCAATGCAATGCAATATATATATATATATAGGAGGCAATACAAGAGGAACATAATATATATAGGAGGAAATACAAGAGAAACATAATATATATAGGAGGAAATACAAGAGGAACATAATATATATAGGAGGAAATACAAGAGGAACATAATATATATAGGAGGAAATACAAGAGGAACATAATATATATAGGAGAATATACAAGAGAAACATAATATATATAGGAGGAAATACAAGAGGAACATAATATATATAGGAGGAAATACAAGAGGAACATAATATATATAGGAGGAAATACAAGAGGAACATAATATATATAGGAGGATATACAAGAGGAAAGTGATATATATAGGAGGAAATACAAGAGGAACATAATATATATAGGAGGAAATACAAGAGCAACATAATATATATAGGAGGAAATACAAGAGGAACATAATATATATAGAAGGAAATACAAGAGGAACATTTTATATATATATAGGAGGAAATACAAGAGAAAAATAATATATATAGGAGGAAATACAAGAGAAACATAATATATATATAGGAGGAAATACAAGAGGAACATAATATATATAGAAGGAAATACAAGAGGAACATTTTATATATATATAGGAGGAAATACAAGAGAAAAATAATATATATAGGAGGAAATACAAGAGGAACATAATATATATATAGGAGGAAATACAAGAGGAACATAATATACATAGGAGGAAATACAAGAGGAACATAATATACATAGGAGGAAATACAAGAGGAACATAATATATATAGGAGGAAATACAAGAGGAACATAATATATATAGGAGGCAATACAAGAGGAACATAATATATATAGGAGGAAATACAAGAGGAACATAATATATATAGGAGGAAATACAAGAGGAACATTTTATATATATATAGGAGGAAATACAAGAGGAACATTTTATATATATATAGGAGGCAATACAAGAGGAACATAATATATATAGGAGGAAATACAAGAGGAACATAATATACATAGGAGGAAATACAAGAGGAACATAATATACATAGGAGGAAATACAAGAGGAACATAATATATATAGGAGGCAATACAAGAGGAACATAATATATATAGGAGGAAATACAAGAGGAACATAATATATATAGGAGGAAATACAAGAGGAACATTTTATATATATATAGGAGGAAATACAAGAGGAACATTTTATATATATATAGGAGGCAATACAAGAGGAACATAATATATATAGGAGGAAATACAAGAGAAACATAATATATATAGGAGGAAATACAAGAGAAACATAATATATATATAGGAGGAAATACAAGAGGAACATAATATATATAGGAGGCAATACAAGAGGAACATAATATATATATAGGAGGAAATACAAGAGGAACATAATATATATAGGAGGAAATACAAGAGAAACATAATATATTTAGGAGGAAATACAAGAGGAACATAATATATATATAGGAGGAAATACAAGAGGAACATAATATATATAGGAGGCAATAGAAGAGGAACATAATATATATAGGAGGAAATACAAGAGGAACATAATATATATATAGGAGGAAATACAAGAGGAACATAATATATATATAGGAGGAAATACAAGAGGAACATAATATATATATAGGAGGAAATACAAGAGGAACATAATATATATAGGAGGAAATACAAGACGAACATAATATATATATAGGAGGAAATACAAGAGGAACATAATATATATAGGAGGCAATACAATAGGAACATAATATATATAGGAGGAAATACAAGAGGAACATAATATATATAGGAGGAAATACAAGAGGAACATAATATATATAGGAGGCAATACAAGAGGAACATAATATATATAGGAGGAAATACAAGAGGAACATAATATATATAGGAGGCAATACAAGAGGAACATAATATATATAGGAGGAAATACAAGAGGAACATAATATATATAGGAGGAAATACAAGAGGAGCATAATATATATAGGAGGCAATACAAGAGGAACATAATATATATAGGAGGAAATACAAGAGGAACATAATATATATAGGAGGAAATACAAGAGCAATGCAATGCAATATATATATATATATATATAGGAGGCAATACAAGAGGAACATAATATATATAGGAGGAAATACAAGAGAAACATAATATATATAGGAGGAAATACAGGAGGAACATAATATATATAGGAGGAAATACAAGAGGAACATAATATATATAGGAGGAAATACAAGAGGAACATAATATATATAGGAGGAAATACAAGAGGAACATAATATATATAGGAGGAAATACAAGAGGAACATTTTATATATATATAGGAGGAAATACAAGAGAAACATAATATATATAGGAGGAAATACAAGAGAAACATAATATATATAGGAGGAAATACAAGAGGAACATAATATATATATAGGAGGAAATACAAGAGGAACATAATATACATAGGAGGAAATACAAGAGGAACATAATATACATAGGAGGAAATACAAGAGGAACATAATATATATAGGAGGAAATACAAGAGGAACATAATATATATAGGAGGCAATACAAGAGGAACATAATATATATAGGAGGAAATACAAGAGGAACATAATATATATAGGAGGAAATACAAGAGGAACATTTTATATATATATAGGAGGCAATACAAGAGGAACATAATATATATATAGGAGGAAATACAAGAGGAACATAATATACAAAGGAGGAAATACAAGAGGAACATAATATACATAGGAGGAAATACAAGAGGAACATAATATATATAGGAGGCAATACAAGAGGAACATAATATATATAGGAGGAAATACAAGAGGAACATAATATATATAGGAGGAAATACAAGAGGAACATTTTATATATATATAGGAGGAAATACAAGAGGAACATTTTATATATATATAGGAGGCAATACAAGAGGAACATAATATATATAGGAGGAAATACAAGAGAAACATAATATATATAGGAGGAAATACAAGAGAAACATAATATATATAGGAGGAAATACAAGAGAAACATAATATATATAGGAGGAAATACAAGAGGAACATAATATATATAGGAGGAAATACAAGAGGAACATAATATACATAGGAGGAAATACAAGAGGAACATAATATATATAGGAGGAAATACAAGAGGAACATTATATATAGGAGGAAATACAAGAGGAACATAATATATATAGGAGGCAATACAAGAGGAACATTATATATAGGAGGAAATACAAGAGGAACATAATATATATAGGAGGAAATACAAGAGGAACATAATATATATAGGAGGAAATACAAGAGGAACATTATATATAGGAGGAAATACAAGAGGAACATAATATATATAGGAGCAAATACAAGAGGAACATAATATATATAGGACGAAATACAGGAGGAACATAATATATATATAGGAGGAAATACAAGAGGAACATAATATATATAGGAGGAAATACAAGAGGAACATAATATATATAGGAGGAAATACAAGAGGAACATAATATATATAGGAGGAAATACAAGAGAAACATAATATATATAGGAGGAAATACAAGAGGAACATAATATATATAGGAGGCAATACAAGAGGAACATAATATATATAGGAGGAAATACAAGAGGAACATAATATACATAGGAGGAAATACAAGAGGAACATAATATACATAGGAGGAAATACAAGAGGAACATAATATATATAGGAGGAACTACAAGAGGAGCATAATATATATAGGAGGGAATACAAGAGGAACATAATATATATAGGAGGAAATACAAGAGAAACATAATATATATAGGAGGAAATACAAGAGGAACATAATATATATAGGAGGCAATACAAGAGGAACATAATATATATAGGAGGAAATACAAGAGGAACATAATATACATAGGAGGAAATACAAGAGGAACATAATATATATAGGAGGAAATACAAGAGGAACATTATATATAGGAGGAAATACAAGAGGAACATAATATATATAGGAGGCAATACAAGAGGAACATAATATATATAGGAGGAAATACAAGAGGAACATAATATATATAGGACGAAATACAAGAGGAACATAATATATATATATAGGAGGAAATACAAGAGGAACATAATATATATAGGAGGAAATACAAGAGGAACATAATATATATAGGAGGAAATACAAGAGGAACATAATATATATATAGGAGGAAATACAAGAGGAACATAATATATATAGGAGGCAATACAAGAGGAACATAATATATATAGGAGGAAATACAAGAGGAACATAATATACATAGGAGGAAATACAAGAGGAACATAATATACATAGGAGGAAATACAAGAGGAACATAATATATATAGGAGGAACTACAAGAGGAGCATAATATATATAGGAGGGAATACAAGAGGAACATAATATATATAGGAGGAAATACAAGAGAAACATAATATATATAGGAGGAAATACAAGAGGAACATAATATATATAGGAGGCAATACAAGAGGAACATAATATATATAGGAGGAAATACAAGAGGAACATAATATACATAGGAGGAAATACAAGAGGAACATAATATATATAGGAGGAAATACAAGAGGAACATTATATATAGGAGGAAATACAAGAGGAACATAATATATATAGGAGGCAATACAAGAGGAACATAATATATATAGGAGGAAATACAAGAGGAACATAATATATATAGGACGAAATACAAGAGGAACATAATATATATATATAGGAGGAAATACAAGAGGAACATAATATATATAGGAGGAAATACAAGAGGAACATAATATATATAGGAGGAAATACAAGAGGAACATAATATATATATAGGAGGAAATACAAGAGGAACATAATATATATAGGAGGCAATACAAGAGGAACATAATATATATAGGAGGAAATACAAGAGGAACATAATATATATAGGACAAAATACAAGAGGAACATAATATATATAGGAGGAAATACAAGAGGAACATAATATATATAGGAGGCAATACAAGAGGAACATAATATATATAGGAGGCAATACAAGAGGAACATAATATATATAGGAGGAAATACAAGAGGAACATAATATATATAGGAGGAAATACAAGAGGAACATAATATATATAGGAGGAAATACAAGAGGAACATAATATATATATAGGAGGAAATACAAGAGGAACATAATATATATAGGAGGCAATAGAAGAGGAACATAATATATATAGGAGGAAATACAAGAGGAACATAATATATATATATAGGAGGAAATACAAGAGGAACATAATATATATAGGAGGAAATACAAGAGAAACATAATATATTTAGGAGGAAATACAAGAGGAACATAATATATATATAGGAGGAAATACAAGAGGAACATAATATATATAGGAGGCAATAGAAGAGGAACATAATATATATAGGAGGAAATACAAGACGAACATAATATATATATAGGAGGAAATACAAGAGGAACATAATATATATATAGGAGGAAATACAAGAGGAACATAATATATATAGGAGGAAATACAAGACGAACATAATATATATATAGGAGGAAATACAAGAGGAACATAATATATATAGGAGGCAATACAAGAGGAACATAATATATATAGGAGGAAATACAAGAGGAGCATAATATATATAGGAGGCAATACAAGAGGAACATAATATATATAGGAGGCAATACAAGAGGAACATAATATATATATAGGAGGAAATACAAGAGGAACATAATATATATAGGAGGCAATACAAGAGGAACATAATATATATAGGAGGAAATACAAGAGGAGCATAATATATATAGGAGGCAATACAAGAGGAACATAATATATATAGGAGGCAATACAAGAGGAACATAATATATATAGGAGGAAATACAAGAGGAACATAATATATATAGGAGGCAATACAAGAGGAACATAATATATATAGGAGGAAATACAAGAGGAACATAATATATATAGGAGGCAATACAAGAGGAACATAATATATATAGGAGGAAATACAAGAGGAACATAATATATATAGGAGGAAATACAAGAGGAGCATAATATATATAGGAGGCAATACAAGAGGAACATAATATATATAGGAGGAAATACAAGAGGAACATAATATATATAGGAGGAAATACAAGAGCAATGCAATGCAATATATATATATATATATATAGGAGGCAATACAAGAGGAACATAATATATATAGGAGGAAATACAAGAGAAACATAATATATATAGGAGGAAATACAGGAGGAACATAATATATATAGGAGGAAATACAAGAGGAACATAATATATATAGGAGAAAATACAAGAGGAACATAATATATATAGGAGGAAATACAAGAGGAACATAATATATATAGGAGGAAATACAAGAGGAACATAATATATATAGAAGGAAATACAAGAGGAACATTTTATATATATATAGGAGGAAATACAAGAGAAACATAATATATATAGGAGGAAATACAAGAGAAACATAATATATATAGGAGGAAATACAAGAGGAACATAATATATATATAGGAGGAAATACAAGAGGAACATAATATACATAGGAGGAAACACAAGAGGAACATAATATACATAGGAGGAAATACAAGAGGAACATAATATATATAGGAGGAAATACAAGAGGAACATAATATATATAGGAGGCAATACAAGAGGAACATAATATATATAGGAGGAAATACAAGAGGAACATAATATATATAGGAGGAAATACAAGAGGAACATTTTATATATATATAGGAGGCAATACAAGAGGAACATAATATATATAGGAGGCAATACAAGAGGAACATAATATATATAGGAGGAAATACAAGAGGAACATAATATACATAGGAGGAAATACAAGAGGAACATAATATACATAGGAGGAAATACAAGAGGAACATAATATATATAGGAGGCAATACAAGAGGAACATAATATATATAGGAGGAAATACAAGAGGAACATAATATATATAGGAGGAAATACAAGAGGAACATTTTATATATATATAGGAGGAAATACAAGAGGAACATTTTATATATATATAGGAGGCAATACAAGAGGAACATAATATATATAGGAGGAAATACAAGAGAAACATAATATATATAGGAGGAAATACAAGAGAAACATAATATATATAGGAGGAAATACAAGAGAAACATAATATATATAGGAGGAAATACAAGAGGAACATAATATATATAGGAGGCAATACAAGAGGAACATAATATATATAGGAGGAAATACAAGAGGAACATTATATATAGGAGGAAATACAAGAGGAACATAATATATATAGGAGGAAATACAAGAGGAACATAATATATATAGGAGGAAATACAAGAGGAACATTATATATAGGAGGAAATACAAGAGGAACATAATATATATAGGAGGAAATACAAGAGGAACATTATATATAGGAGGAAATACAAGAGGAACATAATATATATAGGAGGCAATACAAGAGGAACATTATATATAGGAGGAAATACAAGAGGAACATAATATATATAGGAGGAAATACAAGAGGAACATAATATATATAGGAGGAAATACAAGAGGAACATTATATATAGGAGGAAATACAAGAGGAACATAATATATATAGGAGCAAATACAAGAGGAACATAATATATATAGGACGAAATACAGGAGGAACATAATATATATATAGGAGGAAATACAAGAGGAACATAATATATATAGGAGGAAATACAAGAGGAACATAATATATATAGGAGGAAATACAAGAGGAACATAATATATATAGGAGGAAATACAAGAGAAACATAATATATATAGGAGGAAATACAAGAGGAACATAATATATATAGGAGGCAATACAAGAGGAACATAATATATATAGGAGGAAATACAAGAGGAACATAATATACATAGGAGGAAATACAAGAGGAACATAATATACATAGGAGGAAATACAAGAGGAACATAATATATATAGGAGGAACTACAAGAGGAGCATAATATATATAGGAGGGAATACAAGAGGAACATAATATATATAGGAGGAAATACAAGAGAAACATAATATATATAGGAGGAAATACAAGAGGAACATAATATATATAGGAGGCAATACAAGAGGAACATAATATATATAGGAGGAAATACAAGAGGAACATAATATACATAGGAGGAAATACAAGAGGAACATAATATATATAGGAGGAAATACAAGAGGAACATTATATATAGGAGGAAATACAAGAGGAACATAATATATATAGGAGGCAATACAAGAGGAACATAATATATATAGGAGGAAATACAAGAGGAACATAATATATATAGGACGAAATACAAGAGGAACATAATATATATATATAGGAGGAAATACAAAAGGAACATAATATATATAGGAGGAAATACAAGAGGAACATAATATATATAGGAGGAAATACAAGAGGAACATAATATATATATAGGAGGAAATACAAGAGGAACATAATATATATAGGAGGCAATACAAGAGGAACATAATATATATAGGAGGAAATACAAGAGGAACATAATATATATAGGACAAAATACAAGAGGAACATAATATATATAGGAGGAAATACAAGAGGAACATAATATATATAGGAGGCAATACAAGAGGAACATAATATATATAGGAGGCAATACAAGAGGAACATAATATATATAGGAGGAAATACAAGAGGAACATAATATATATAGGAGGAAATACAAGAGGAACATAATATATATAGGAGGAAATACAAGAGGAACATAATATACATAGGAGGAAATACAAGAGGAACATAATACATATATAGGAGGAAATACAAGAGGAACATAATATACATAGGAGGAAATACAAGAGGAACATAATATACATAGGAGGAAATACAAGAGGAACATAATATATATAGGAGGAAATACAAGAGGAACATAATATATATAGGAGGAAATACAAGAGGAACATTTTATATATATATAGGAGGAAATACAAGAGGAACATTTTATATATATATAGGAGGCAATACAAGAGGAACATAATATATATAGGAGGAAATACAAGAGGAACATAATATACATAGGAGGAAATACAAGAGGAACATAATATACATAGGAGGAAATACAAGAGGAACATAATATATATAGGAGGCAATACAAGAGGAACATAATATATATAGGAGGAAATACAAGAGGAACATAATATATATAGGAGGAAATACAAAAGGAACATTTTATATATATATAGGAGGAAATACAAGAGGAACATTTTATATATATATAGGAGGCAATACAAGAGGAACATAATATATATAGGAGGAAATACAAGAGAAACATAATATATATAGGAGGAAATACAAGAGAAACATAATATATATAGGAGGAAATACAAGAGAAACATAATATATATAGGAGGAAATACAAGAGGAACATAATATATATAGGAGGCAATACAAGAGGAACATAATATATATAGGAGGCAATACAAGAGGAACATTATATATAGGAGGAAATACAAGAGAAACATAATATATATAGGAGGAAATACAAGAGGAACATAATATATATAGGAGGCAATACAAGAGGAACATAATATATATAGGAGGAAATACAAGAGGAACATAATATATATAGGAGGAAATACAAGAGGAACATAATATATATAGGAGGAAATACAAGAGGAACATAATATATATATAGGAGGAAATACAAGAGGAACATAATATATATAGGAGGCAATACAAGAGGAACATAATATATATAGGAGGAAATACAAGAGGAACATAATATATATAGGAGGAAATACAAGAGAAACATAATATATATAGGAGGAAATACAAGAGGAACATAATATATATAGGAGGCAATACAAGAGGAACATAATATATATAGGAGGAAATACAAGAGGAACATAATATATATAGGAGGAAATACAAGAGGAACATAATATATATAGGAGGAAATACAAGAGAAACATAATATATATAGGATGAAATACAAGAGGAACATAATATATATAGGAGGCAATACAAGAGGAACATAATATATATAGGAGGAAATACAAGAGGAACATAATATACATAGGAGGAAATACAAGAGGACCATAATATACATAGGAGGAAATACAAGAGGAACATAATATATATAGGAGGAACTACAAGAGGAGCATAATATATATAGGAGGGAATACAAGAGGAACATAATATATATAGGAGGAAATACAAGAGAAACATAATATATATAGGAGGAAATACAAGAGGAACATAATATATATAGGAGGCAATACAAGAGGAACATAATATATATAGGGGGAAATACAAGAGGAACATAATATACATAGGAGGAAATACAAGAGGAACATAATATATATAGGAGGAAATACAAGAGGAACATTATATATAGGAGGAAATACAAGAGGAACATAATATATATAGGAGGCAATACAAGAGGAACATAATATATATAGGAGGAAATACAAGAGGAACATAATATATATAGGACGAAATACAAGAGGAACATAATATATATATATAGGAGGAAATACAAGAGGAACATAATATATATAGGAGGAAATACAAGAGGAACATAATATATATAGGAGGAAATACAAGAGGAACATAATATATATAGGAGGCAATACAAGAGGAACATAATATATATAGGAGGAAATACAAGAGGAACATAATATATATAGGATGAAATACAAGAGGAACATAATATATATAGGAGGAAATACAAGAGGAACATAATATATATAGGAGGCAATACAAGAGGAACATAATATATATAGGAGGCAATACAAGAGGAACATAATATATATAGGAGGAAATACAAGAGGAACATAATATATATAGGAGGAAATACAAGAGGAACATAATATATATAGGAGGAAATACAAGAGGAGCATAATATATATAGGAGGAAATACAAGAGAAACATAATATATATAGGAGGAAATACAAGAGGAACATAATATATATAGGAGGCAATACAAGAGGAACATAATATATATAGGAGGAAATACAAGAGGAACATAATATATATAGGAGGAAATACAAGAGGAACATTATATATAGGAGGAAATACAAGAGGAACATAATATATATAGGAGGAAATACAAGAGGAACATAATATATATAGGAGGAAATACAAGAGGAACATAATATACATAGGAGGAAATACAAGAGGAACATAATATACATAGGAGGAAATACAAGAGGAACATAATATATATAGGAGGCAATACAAGAGGAACATAATATATATAGGAGGAAATACAAGAGGAACATAATATATATAGGAGGAAATACAAGAGGAACATTATATATAGGAGGAAATACAAGAGGAACATAATATATATAGGAGCAAATACAAGAGGAACATAATATATATAGGACGAAATACAGGAGGAACATCATATATATATAGGAGGAAATACAAGAGGAACATAATATATATAGGAGGAAATACAAGAGGAACATAATATATATAGGAGGAAATACAAGAGGAACATAATATATATAGGAGGAAATACAAGAGAAACATAATATATATAGGAGGAAATACAAGAGGAACATAATATATATAGGAGGCAATACAAGAGGAACATAATATATATAGGAGGAAATACAAGAGGAACATAATATACATAGGAGGAAATACAAGAGGAACATAATATACATAGGAGGAAATACAAGAGGAACATAATATATATAGGAGGAACTACAAGAGGAGCATAATATATATAGGAGGGAATACAAGAGGAACATAATATATATAGGAGGAAATACAAGAGAAACATAATATATATAGGAGGAAATACAAGAGGAACATAATATATATAGGAGGCAATACAAGAGGAACATAATATATATAGGAGGAAATACAAGAGGAACATAATATATATAGGAGGAAATACAAGAGGAACATAATATATATATAGGAGGAAATACAAGAGGAACATAATATATATAGGAGGAAATACAAGAGGAACATAATATATATAGGAGGAAATACAAGAGGAACATAATATATATAGGACGAAATACAAGAGGAACATAATATATATATATAGGAGGAAATACAAGAGGAACATAATATATATAGGAGGAAATACAAGAGGAACATAATATATATAGGAGGAAATACAAGAGGAACATAATATATATATAGGAGGAAATACAAGAGGAACATAATATATATAGGAGGCAATACAAGAGGAACATAATATATATAGGAGGAAATACAAGAGGAACATAATATATATAGGACGAAATACAAGAGGAACATAATATATATAGGAGGAAATACAAGAGGAACATAATATATATATAGGAGGAAATACAAGAGGAACATAATATATATAGGAGGCAATAGAAGAGGAACATAATATATATAGGAGGAAATACAAGAGGAACATAATATATATATATAGGAGGAAATACAAGAGGAACATAATATATATAGGAGGAAATACAAGAGAAACATAATATATTTAGGAGGAAATACAAGAGGAACATAATATATATATAGGAGGAAATACAAGAGGAACATAATATATATAGGAGGCAATAGAAGAGGAACATAATATATATAGGAGGAAATACAAGACGAACATAATATATATATAGGAGGAAATACAAGAGGAACATAATATATATATAGGAGGAAATACAAGAGGAACATAATATATATAGGAGGAAATACAAGACGAACATAATATATATATAGGAGGAAATACAAGAGGAACATAATATATATAGGAGGCAATACAAGAGGAACATAATATATATAGGAGGAAATACAAGAGGAGCATAATATATATAGGAGGCAATACAAGAGGAACATAATATATATAGGAGGCAATACAAGAGGAACATAATATATATATAGGAGGAAATACAAGAGGAACATAATATATATAGGAGGCAATACAAGAGGAACATAATATATATAGGAGGAAATACAAGAGGAGCATAATATATATAGGAGGCAATACAAGAGGAACATAATATATATAGGAGGCAATACAAGAGGAACATAATATATATAGGAGGAAATACAAGAGGAACATAATATATATAGGAGGCAATACAAGAGGAACATAATATATATAGGAGGAAATACAAGAGGAACATAATATATATAGGAGGCAATACAAGAGGAACATAATATATATAGGAGGAAATACAAGAGGAACATAATATATATAGGAGGAAATACAAGAGGAGCATAATATATATAGGAGGCAATACAAGAGGAACATAATATATATAGGAGGAAATACAAGAGGAACATAATATATATAGGAGGAAATACAAGAGCAATGCAATGCAATATATATATATATATATAGGAGGCAATACAAGAGGAACATAATATATATAGGAGGAAATACAAGAGAAACATAATATATATAGGAGGAAATACAGGAGGAACATAATATATATAGGAGGAAATACAAGAGGAACATAATATATATAGGAGGAAATACAAGAGGAACATAATATATATAGGAGGAAATACAAGAGGAACATAATATATATAGGAGGAAATACAAGAGGAACATAATATATATAGAAGGAAATACAAGAGGAACATTTTATATATATATAGGAGGAAATACAAGAGAAACATAATATATATAGGAGGAAATACAAGAGAAACATAATATATATAGGAGGAAATACAAGAGGAACATAATATATATATAGGAGGAAATACAAGAGGAACATAATATACATAGGAGGAAATACAAGAGGAACATAATATACATAGGAGGAAATACAAGAGGAACATAATATATATAGGAGGAAATACAAGAGGAACATAATATATATAGGAGGCAATACAAGAGGAACATAATATATATAGGAGGAAATACAAGAGGAACATAATATATATAGGAGGAAATACAAGAGGAACATTTTATATATATATAGGAGGCAATACAAGAGGAACATAATATATATATAGGAGGAAATACAAGAGGAACATAATATACATAGGAGGAAATACAAGAGGAACATAATATACATAGGAGGAAATACA
Source organism: Leptodactylus fuscus (assembly GCF_031893055.1). NCBI lineage: Eukaryota > Metazoa > Chordata > Amphibia > Anura > Leptodactylidae > Leptodactylus > Leptodactylus fuscus. Next base: position 76,435 of record NW_027440398.1, read on the forward strand.
AGAGGAACATAATATATATAGGAGGCAATACAAGAGGAACATAATATATATAGGAGGAAATACAAGAGGAACATAATATATATAGGAGGAAATACAAGAGGAACATTTATATATATATAGGAGGAAATACAAGAGGAACATTTTATATATATATAGGAGGCAATACAAGAGGAACATAATATATATAGGAGGAAATACAAGAGAACATAATATATATAGGAGGAAATACAAGAGAAACATAATATATATAGGAGGAAATACAAGAGGAACATAATATATATAGGAGGCAATACAAGAGGAACATAATATATATAGGAGGAAATACAAGAGGAACATTATATATAGGAGGAAATACAAGAGGAACATAATATATATAGGAGGAAATACAAGAGGAACATAATATACATAGGAGGAAATACAAGAGGAACATAATATATATAGGAGGAAATACAAGAGGAACATTATATATAGGAGGAAATACAAGAGGAACATAATATATATAGGAGGCAATACAAGAGGAACATTATATATAGGAGGAAATACAAGAGGAACATAATATATATAGGAGGAAATACAAGAGGAACATAATATATATAGGAGGAAATACAAGAGGAACATTATATATAGGAGGAAATACAAGAGGAACATAATATATATAGGAGCAAATACAAGAGGAACATAATATATATAGGACGAAATACAGGAGGAACATAATATATATATAGGAGGAAATACAAGAGGAACATAATATATATAGGAGGAAATACAAGAGGAACATAATATATATAGGAGGAAATACAAGAGGAACATAATATATATAGGAGGAAATACAAGAGAAACATAATATATATAGGAGGAAATACAAGAGGAACATAATATATATAGGAGGCAATACAAGAGGAACATAATATATATAGGAGGAAATACAAGAGGAACATAATATACATAGGAGGAAATACAAGAGGAACATAATATACATAGGAGGAAATACAAGAGGAACATAATATATATAGGAGGAACTACAAGAGGAGCATAATATATATAGGAGGGAATACAAGAGGAACATAATATATATAGGAGGAAATACAAGAGAAACATAATATATATAGGAGGAAATACAAGAGGAACATAATATATATAGGAGGAAATACAAGAGGAACATAATATACATAGGAGGAAATACAAGAGGAACATAATATATATAGGAGGAAATACAAGAGGAACATTATATATAGGAGGAAATACAAGAGGAACATAATATATATAGGAGGCAATACAAGAGGAACATAATATATATAGGAGGAAATACAAGAGGAACATAATATATATAGGACGAAATACAAGAGGAACATAATATATATATATAGGAGGAAATACAAGAGGAACATAATATATATAGGAGGAAATACAAGAGGAACATAATATATATAGGAGGAAATACAAGAGGAACATAATATATATATATAGGAGGAAATACAAGAGGAACATAATATATATAGGAGGCAATACAAGAGGAACATAATATATATAGGAGGAAATACAAGAGGAACATAATATATATAGGACAAAATACAAGAGGAACATAATATATATAGGAGGAAATACAAGAGGAACATAATATATATAGGAGGCAATACAAGAGGAACATAATATATATAGGAGGCAATACAAGAGGAACATAATATATATAGGAGGAAATACAAGAGGAACATAATATATATAGGAGGAAATACAAGAGGAACATAATATATATAGGAGGAAATACAAGAGGAACATAATATACATAGGAGGAAATACAAGAGGAACATAATACATATATAGGAGGAAATACAAGAGGAACATAATATACATAGGAGGAAATACAAGAGGAACATAATATACATAGGAGGAAATACAAGAGGAACATAATATATATAGGAGGAAATACAAGAGGAACATAATATATATAGGAGGCAATACAAGAGGAACATAATATATATAGGAGGAAATACAAGAGGAACATAATATATATAGGAGGAAATACAAGAGGAACATTTTATATATATATAGGAGGAAATACAAGAGGAACATTTTATATATATATAGGAGGCAATACAAGAGGAACATAATATATATAGGAGGAAATACAAGAGGAACATAATATACATAGGAGGAAATACAAGAGGAACATAATATACATAGGAGGAAATACAAGAGGAACATAATATATATAGGAGGCAATACAAGAGGAACATAATATATATAGGAGGAAATACAAGAGGAACATAATATATATAGGAGGAAATACAAAAGGAACATTTTATATATATATAGGAGGAAATACAAGAGGAACATTTTATATATATATAGGAGGCAATACAAGAGGAACATAATATATATAGGAGGAAATACAAGAGAAACATAATATATATAGGAGGAAATACAAGAGAAACATAATATATATAGGAGGAAATACAAGAGAAACATAATATATATAGGAGGAAATACAAGAGGAACATAATATATATAGGAGGCAATACAAGAGGAACATAATATATATAGGAGGCAATACAAGAGGAACATTATATATAGGAGGAAATACAAGAGAAACATAATATATATAGGAGGAAATACAAGAGGAACATAATATATATAGGAGGCAATACAAGAGGAACATAATATATATAGGAGGAAATACAAGAGGAACATAATATATATAGGAGGAAATACAAGAGGAACATAATATATATAGGAGGAAATACAAGAGGAACATAATATATATATAGGAGGAAATACAAGAGGAACATAATATATATAGGAGGCAATACAAGAGGAACATAATATATATAGGAGGAAATACAAGAGGAACATAATATATATAGGAGGAAATACAAGAGAAACATAATATATATAGGAGGAAATACAAGAGGAACATAATATATATAGGAGGCAATACAAGAGGAACATAATATATATAGGAGGAAATACAAGAGGAACATAATATATATAGGAGGAAATACAAGAGGAACATAATATATATAGGAGGAAATACAAGAGAAACATAATATATATAGGATGAAATACAAGAGGAACATAATATATATAGGAGGCAATACAAGAGGAACATAATATATATAGGAGGAAATACAAGAGGAACATAATATACATAGGAGGAAATACAAGAGGACCATAATATACATAGGAGGAAATACAAGAGGAACATAATATATATAGGAGGAACTACAAGAGGAGCATAATATATATAGGAGGGAATACAAGAGGAACATAATATATATAGGAGGAAATACAAGAGAAACATAATATATATAGGAGGAAATACAAGAGGAACATAATATATATAGGAGGCAATACAAGAGGAACATAATATATATAGGAGGAAATACAAGAGGAACATAATATACATAGGAGGAAATACAAGAGGAACATAATATATATAGGAGGAAATACAAGAGGAACATTATATATAGGAGGAAATACAAGAGGAACATAATATATATAGGAGGCAATACAAGAGGAACATAATATATATAGGAGGAAATACAAGAGGAACATAATATATATAGGACGAAATACAAGAGGAACATAATATATATATATAGGAGGAAATACAAGAGGAACATAATATATATAGGAGGAAATACAAGAGGAACATAATATATATAGGAGGAAATACAAGAGGAACATAATATATATATAGGAGGAAATACAAGAGGAACATAATATATATAGGAGGCAATACAAGAGGAACATAATATATATAGGAGGAAATACAAGAGGAACATAATATATATAGGATGAAATACAAGAGGAACATAATATATATAGGAGGAAATACAAGAGGAACATAATATATATAGGAGGCAATACAAGAGGAACATAATATATATAGGAGGCAATACAAGAGGAACATAATATATATAGGAGGAAATACAAGAGGAACATAATATATATAGGAGGAAATACAAGAGGAACATAATATATATAGGAGGAAATACAAGAGGAGCATAATATATATAGGAGGAAATACAAGAGAAACATAATATATATAGGAGGAAATACAAGAGGAACATAATATATATAGGAGGCAATACAAGAGGAACATAATATATATAGGAGGAAATACAAGAGGAACATAATATATATAGGAGGAAATACAAGAGGAACATTATATATAGGAGGAAATACAAGAGGAACATAATATATATAGGAGGAAATACAAGAGGAACATAATATATATAGGAGGAAATACAAGAGGAACATAATATACATAGGAGGAAATACAAGAGGAACATAATATACATAGGAGGAAATAGAAGAGGAACATAATATATATAGGAGGCAATACAAGAGGAACATAATATATATAGGAGGAAATACAAGAGGAACATAATATATATAGGAGGAAATACAAGAGGAACATTATATATAGGAGGAAATACAAGAGGAACATAATATATATAGGAGCAAATACAAGAGGAACATAATATATATAGGACGAAATACAGGAGGAACATCATATATATATAGGAGGAAATACAAGAGGAACATAATATATATAGGAGGAAATACAAGAGGAACATAATATACATAGGAGGAAATACAAGAGGAACATAATATACATAGGAGGAAATACAAGAGGAACATAATATATATAGGAGGAACTACAAGAGGAGCATAATATATATAGGAGGGAATACAAGAGGAACATAATATATATAGGAGGAAATACAAGAGAAACATAATATATATAGGAGGAAATACAAGAGGAACATAATATATATAGGAGGCAATACAAGAGGAACATAATATATATAGGAGGAAATACAAGAGGAACATAATATACATAGGAGGAAATACAAGAGGAACATAATATACATAGGAGGAAATACAAGAGGAACATAATATATATAGGAGGAACTACAAGAGGAGCATAATATATATAGGAGGGAATACAAGAGGAACATAATATATATAGGAGGAAATACAAGAGAAACATAATATATATAGGAGGAAATACAAGAGGAACATAATATATATAGGAGGCAATACAAGAGGAACATAATATATATAGGAGGAAATACAAGAGGAACATAATATATATAGGAGGAAATACAAGAGGAACATAATATATATATAGGAGGAAATACAAGAGGAACATAATATATATAGGAGGAAATACAAGAGGAACATAATATATATAGGAGGAAATACAAGAGGAACATAATATATATAGGACGAAATACAAGAGGAACATAATATATATATATAGGAGGAAATACAAGAGGAACATAATATATATAGGAGGAAATACAAGAGGAACATAATATATATAGGAGGAAATACAAGAGGAACATAATATATATATAGGAGGAAATACAAGAGGAACATAATATATATAGGAGGCAATACAAGAGGAACATAATATATATAGGAGGAAATACAAGAGGAACATAATATATATAGGACGAAATACAAGAGGAACATAATATATATAGGAGGAAATACAAGAGGAACATAATATATATAGGAGGCAATACAAGAGGAACATAATATATATAGGAGGCAATACAAGAGGAACATAATATATATAGGAGGAAATACAAGAGGAACATAATATATATAGGAGGAAATACAAGAGGAACATAATATATATAGGAGGAAATACAAGAGGAGCATAATATATATAGGAGGAAATACAAGAGAAACATAATATATATAGGAGGAAATACAAGAGGAACATAATATATATAGGAGGCAAAACAAGAGGAACATAATATATATAGGAGGAAATACAAGAGGAACATAATATATATAGGAGGAAATACAAGAGGAACATAATATATATAGGAGGAAATACAAGAGGAGCATAATATATATAGGAGGAAATACAAGAGGAACATAATATACATAGGAGGAAATACAAGAGGAACATTATATATAGGAGGAAATACAAGAGGAACATAATATATATAGGAGGAAATACAAGAGGAACATAATATATATAGGAGGAAATACAAGAGGAACATTATATATAGGAGGAAATACAAGAGGAACATAATATATATAGGAGAAAATACAAGAGGAACATAATATATATAGGAGGAAATACAAGAGGAACATAATATATATAGGAGGAAATACAAGAGGAACATAATATATATAGGAGGAAATAGAAGAAGAATGTAATATATATATAGGAGGAAATACAAGAGGAACATAATATATATAGGAGGAAATACAAGAGGAGCATAATATATATAGGAGGAAATACAAGAGGAACCTAATATATATAGGAGGCAATACAAGAGGAACATAATATATATAGGAGGAAATACAAGAGGAACATAATATATATAGGAGGAAATACAAGAGGAATGTAATATATATAGGAGGAAATACAAGAGGAATGTAATATATATATTAGAGGAAATACAAGAGGAGCATAATATATATAGGAGGAAATACAAGAGGAATGTAATATATATATATAGGAGGAAATACAAGAGGAACATAATATATATAGGAGTAAATACAAGAGGAATGTAATATATATATAGGAGGAAATACAAGAGGAACATAATTAATATAGGAGGAAATACAAGAGGAGCATAATATATATAGGAGGAAATACAAGAGGAACATAATATATATAGGAGGAAATACAAGAGGAACATAATATACATAGGAGGAAATACAAGAGGAACATAATATATATAGGAGGAAATACAAGAGGAACATAATATATATAGGAGGACATACAAGAGGAGCATAATATATATAGGAGGAAATACAAGAGGAACATAATATATATAGGAGGCAATACAAGAGGAACATAATATATATAGGAGGAAATACAAGAGGAACATAATATATATAGGAGGCAATACAAGAGGAACATAATATATATAGGAGGAAATACAAGAGGAACATAATATATATAGGAGGAAATACAAGAGGAATGTAATATATATATAGGAGGAAATACAAGAGGAGCATAATATATATAGGAGGAAATACAAGAGGAGCATAATATATATAGGAGGAAATACAAGAGGAACATAATATATATATATAGGAGGAAATACAAGAGGAGCATAATATATATAGGAGGAAATACAAGAGTAACATTATATATAGGAGGAAATACAAGAGGAGCATAATATATATAGGAGGAAATACAAGAGGAGCATAATATATATAGGAGGAAATACAAGAGGAACATAATATATATAGGAGGAAATACAAGTTGAGCATAATATATATAGGAGGAAATACAAGAGGAACATAATATATATAGGAGGCAATACAAGAGGAGCATAATATATATAGGAGGAAATACAAGAGGAACATAATATATATAGGACGAAATACAAGAGGAACATAATATATATATAGGAGGAAATACAAGAGGAACATAATATATATAGGAGGAAATACAAGAGAAACATAATATATATAGGAGGAAATACAAGAGGAACATAATATATATATAGGAGGAAATACAAGAGGAACATAATATATATAGGAGGCAATACAAGAGGAACATAATATATATAGGAGGAAATACAAGAGGAACATAATATATATATAGGAGGAAATACAAGAGGAACATAATATATATATAGGAGGAAATACAAGAGGAACATAATATATATAGGAGGCAATACAAGAGGAACATAATATATATAGGACGAAATACAAGAGGAACATAATATATATATAGGAGGAAATACAAGAGGAACATAATATATATAGGAGGCAATACAAGAGGAACATAATATATATATAGGAGGAAATTCAAGAGGAACATAATATATATAGGAGGAAATACAAGAGGAACATAATATATATAGGAGGAAATACAAGAGGAGCATAATATATATAGGAGGAAATACAAGAGAAACATAATATAAATAGGAGGAAATACAAGAGGAACATAATATATATAGGAGGCAATACAAGAGGAACATAATATATATAGGAGGAAATACAAGAGGAACATAATATATATAGGAGGAAATACAAGAGGAACATAATATATATAGGAGGAAATACAAGAGGAGCATAATATATATATAGGAGGAAATACAAGAGGAACATACTATACATAGGAGGAAATACAAGAGGAACATTATATATAGGAGGAAATACAAGAGGAACATAATATATATAGGAGGAAATAGAAGAGGAACATTATATATAGGAGGAAATACAAGAGGAACGTAATATATATAGGAGGAAATACAAGAGGAACATAATATATATAGGAGGAAATACAAGAGGAATGTAATATATATATAGGAGGAAATACAAGAGGAACATAATATATATAGGAGGAAATACAAGAGGAGCATAATATATATAGGAGGAAATACAAGAGGAACATAATATATATAGGACGAAATACAAGAGGAACATAATATATATAAGAGGAAATACAAGAGGAACATAATATACATAGGAGGAAATACAAGAGGAACATAATATATATAGGAGGAAATACAAGAGGAACATAATATATATAGGAGGAAATACAAGAGGAGCATAATATATATAGGAGGAAATACAAGAGGAACATAATATATATAGGAGGCAATACAAGAGGAACATAATATATATAGGAGGAAATACAAGAGGAACATAATATATATAGGACGAAATACAAGAGGAACATAATATATATAAGAGGAAATACAAGAGGAACATAATATATATAGGAGGAAATATAAGAGGAACATAATATATATAGGAGGAAATACAAGAGGAACATAATATATATAGGAGGAAATACAAGAGGAACATAATATATATAGGAGGCAATACAAGAGGAACATAATATATATAGGAGGAAATACAAGAGGAACATAATATATATAGGAGGCAATACAAGAGGAACATAATATATATAGGAGGAAATACAAGAGGAACATAATATATATAGGAGGAAATACAAGAGAAACATAATATATATATAGGAGGAAATACAAGAGGAGCATAATATATATAGGAGGAAATACAAGAGGAACATAATATATATATAGGAGGAAATACAAGAGGAACATAATATATATAGGAGGAAATACAAGAGGAACATTATATATAGGAGGAAATACAAGAGGAACATAATATATATAGGAGGAAATACAAGAGGAGCATAATATATATAGGAGGAAATACAAGAGGAACATAATATATATAGGAGGAAATACAAGAGGAGCATAATATATATAGGAGGAAATACAAGAGGAACATAATATATATAGGAGGAAATACAAGAGGAACATAATATATATATAGGAGGAAATACAAGAGGAGCATAATATATATAGGAGGAAATACAAGAGGAACATTATATATAGGAGGAAATACAAGAGGAACATAATATATATAGGAGGAAATACAAGAGGAGCATAATATATATAGGAGGAAATACAAGAGGAACATAATATATATATAGGAGGAAATACAAGAGGAGCATAATATATATAGGAGGAAATACAAGAGGAACATTATATATAGGAGGAAATACAAGAGGAACATAATATATATAGGAGGAAATACAAGAGGAGCATAATATATATAGGAGGAAATACAAGAGGAACATAATATATATAGGAGGAAATACAAGAGGAGCATAATATATATAGGAGGAAATACAAGAGGAACATAATATATATATATATAGGACGAAATACAAGAGGAACATAATATATATAGGAGGAAATACAAGAGGAACATAATATACATAGGAGGAAATACAAGAAGAACATAATCTATATAGGAGGAAATACAAGAGGAGCATAATATATATAGGAGGAAATACAAGAGGAACATAATATATATAGGAGGAAATACAAGAGGAGCATAATATATATAGGAGGAAATACAAGAGGAACATAATATATATAGGACGAAATACAAGAGGAACATAATATATATATAGGAGGAAATACAAGAGGAACATAATATATATAGGAGGAAATACAAGAGAAACATAATATATATAGGAGGAAATACAAGAGGAACATAATATATATATAGGAGGAAATACAAGAGGAACATAATATATATAGGAGGAAATACAAGAGGAACATAATATATATATAGGAGGAAATACAAGAGGAACATAATATATATAGGAGGCAATACAAGAGGAACATAATATATATAGGAGGAAATACAAGAGGAACATAATATATATAGGACGAAATACAAGAGGAACATAATATATATATAGGAGGAAATACAAGAGGAACATAATATATATAGGAGGCAATACAAGAGGAACATAATATATATATAGGAGGAAATACAAGAGGAACATAATATATATAGGAGGAAATGCAAGAGGAACATAATATATATAGGAGGAAATACAAGAGGAGCATAATATATATAGGAGGAAATACAAGAGAAACATAATATATATAGGAGGAAATACAAGAGGAACATAATATATATAGGAGGAAATACAAGAGGAACATAATATATATAGGAGGAAATACAAGAGGAGCATAATATACATAGGAGGAAATACAAGAGGAACATAATATATATAGGAGGAAATAGAAGAGGAACATTATATATAGGAGGAAATACAAGAGGAACGTAATATATATAGGAGGAAATACAAGAGGAACATAATATATATAGGAGGAAATACAAGAGGAACATAATATATATAGGAGGCAATACAAGAGGAACATAATATATATAGGAGGAAATACAAGAGGAACATAATATATATAGGAGGCAATACAAGAGGAACATAATATATATAGGAGGAAATACAAGAGGAACATAATATATATAGGAGGAAATACAAGAGGAATGTAATATATATATATAGGAGGAAATACAAGAGGAACATAATATATATAGGAGGAAATACAAGAGGAGCATAATATATATAGGAGGAAATACAAGAGGAACATAATATATATATAGGAGGAAATACAAGAGGAGCATAATATATATAGGAGGAAATACAAGAGGAACATTATATATAGGAGGAAATACAAGAGGAACATAATATATATAGGAGGAAATACAAGAGGAGCATAATATATATAGGAGGAAATACAAGAGGAACATAATATATATAGGAGGAAATACAAGAGGAGCATAATATATATAGGAGGAAATACAAGAGGAACATAATATATATATATATAGGACGAAATACAAGAGGAACATAATATATATAGGAGGAAATACAAGAGGAACATAATATACATAGGAGGAAATACAAGAGGAACATAATATATATAGGAGGAAATACAAGAGGAGCATAATATATATAGGAGGAAATACAAGAGAAACATAATATATATAGGAGGAAATACAAGAGGAACATAATATATATAGGAGGAAATACAAGAGGAACATAATATATATAGGAGGAAATACAAGAGGAGCATAATATACATAGGAGGAAATACAAGAGGAACATAATATATATAGGAGGAAATAGAAGAGGAACATTATATATAGGAGGAAATACAAGAGCAACGTAATATATATAGGAGGAAATACAAGAGGAACATAATATATATAGGAGGAAATACAAGAGGAACATAATATATATAGGAGGCAATACAAGAGGAACATAATATATATAGGAGGAAATACAAGAGGAACATAATATATATAGGAGGCAATACAAGAGGAACATAATATATATAGGAGGAAATACAAGAGGAACATAATATATATAGGAGGAAATACAAGAGGAATGTAATATATATATATAGGAGGAAATACAAGAGGAACATAATATATATAGGAGGAAATACAAGAGGAGCATAATATATATAGGAGGAAATACAAGAGGAACATAATATATATATAGGAGGAAATACAAGAGGAACATTATATATAGAAGGAAATACAAGAGGAACATAATATATATAGGAGGAAATACAAGAGGAGCATAATATATATAGGAGGAAATACAAGAGGAACATAATATATATAGGAGGAAATACAAGAGGAGCATAATATATATAGGAGGAAATACAAGAGGAACATAATATATATATATATAGGACGAAATACAAGAGGAACATAATATATATAGGAGGAAATACAAGAGGAACATAATATACATAGGAGGAAATACAAGAGGAACATAATATATATAGGAGGAAATACAAGAGGAGCATAATATATATAGGAGGAAATACAAGAGGAACATAATATACATAGGAGGAAATACAAGAGGAACATAATATATATAGGAGGAAATACAAGAGGAGCATAATATATATAGGAGGAAATACAAGAGGAACATAATATATATAGGACGAAATACAAGAGGAACATAATATATATATAGGAGGAAATACAAGAGGAACATAATATATATAGGAGGAAATACAAGAGAAACATAATATATATAGGAGGAAATACAAGAGGAACATAATATATATATAGGAGGAAATACAAGAGGAACATAATATATATAGGAGGAAATACAAGAGGAACATAATATATATATAGGAGGAAATACAAGAGGAACATAATATATATAGGAGGCAATACAAGAGGAACATAATATATATAGGAGGAAATACAAGAGGAACATAATATACATAGGAGGAAATACAAGAGGAACATAATATACATAGGAGGAAATACAAGAGGAACATAATATATATAGGAGGAAATACAAGAGGAACATAATATATATAGGAGGAAATACAAGAGGAACATAATATATATAGGAGGAAATACAAGAGGAACATAATATATATAGGAGGAAATACAAGAGGAATGTAATATATATATAGGAGGAAATACAAGAGGAACATAATATATATAGGAGGAAATACAAGAGGAGCATAATATATATAGGAGGAAATACAAGAGGAACATAATATATATACAGGAGGCAATACAAGAGGAACATAATATATATAGGAGGAAATACAAGAGGAACATAATATATATAGGAGGAAATACAAGAGGAATGTAATATATATAGGAGGAAATACAAGAGGAATGTAATATATATATAGGAGGAAATACAAGAGGAGCATAATATATATAGGAGGAAATACAAGAGGAATGTAATATATATATAGGAGGAAATACAAAAAGGAACATAATATATATAGGAGGAAATACAAGAGGAGCATAATATATATATAGGAGGAAATACAAGAGGAACATAATATATATATAAGAGGAAATACAAGAGGAACATAATATATATATAAGAGGAAATACAAGAGGAACATAATATATATAGGAGGAAATACAAGAGGAGCATAATATATATAGGAGGAAATACAAGAGGAACATAATATATATAGGATGAAATACAAGAGGAACATAATATACATAGGAGGAAATAGAAGAGGAACATAATATATATAGGAGGCAATACAAGAGGAACATAATATATATATAGGAGGAAATACAAGAGGAACATAATATATATAGGAGGAAATACAAGAGGAACATAATATATATAGGAGGAAATACAAGAGGAACATAATATATATAGGAGGCAATACAAGAGGAACATAATATATATATAGGAGGAAATACAAGAGGAACATAATATATATAGGAGGAAATACAAGAGGAACATAATATATATAGGAGGAAATACAAGAGGAACATAATATATATATAGGAGGAAATACAAGAGGAACATAATATATATAGGAGGAAATACAAGAGGATCATAATATATATAGGAGGAAATACAAGAGGAACATAATATATATAGGAGGAAATACAAGAGGAATGTAATATATATATAGGAGGAAATACAAGAGGAGCATAATATATATAGGAGGAAATACAAGAGGAACATAATATATATATAGGAGGAAATACAAGAGAAACATAATATATATATGGGATTAAATACAAGAGGAGCATAATATATATAGGAGGAAATACAAGAGGAACATTATATATAGGAGGAAATACAAGAGGAACATAATATATATAGGAGGAAATACAAGAGGAACATAATATATATAGGACGAAATACAAGAGGAACATAATATATATAGGAGGAAATACAAGAGGAACATAATATACATAGGAGGAAATACAAGAGGAACATAATATATATAGGAGGAAATACAAGAGGAACATAATATATATAGGACGAAATACAAGAGGAACATAATATATATATAGGAGGAAATACAAGAGGAACATAATATATATAGGAGGCAATACAAGAGGAACATAATATATATAGGACGAAATACAAGAGGAACATAATATATATATATAGGAGGAAATACAAGAGGAACATAATATATATAGGAGGAAATACAAGAGGAGCATAATATATATAGGAGGAAATACAAGAGAAACATAATATATATAGGAGGAAATACAAGAGGAACATAATATTTATAGGAGGAAATACAAGAGGAACATAATATATATAGGAGGAAATACAAGAGGAGCATAATATACATAGGAGGAAATACAAGAGGAACATAATATACATAGGAGGAAATACAAGAGGAACATAATATATATAGGAGGAAATAGAAGAGGAACATTATATATAGGAGGAAATACAAGAGGAACGTAATATATATAGGAGGAAATACAAGAGGAACATTATATATAGGAGGAAATACAAGAGGAACATAATATATATAGGAGGAAATACAAGAGGAACATAATATATATAGGAGGCAATACAAGAGGAACATAATATATATAGGAGGAAATACAAGAGGAACATAATATATATAGGAGGCAATACAAGAGGAACATAATATATATAGGAGGAAATACAAGAGGAACATAATATATATAGAAGGAAATACAAGAGGAATGTAATATATATATAGGAGGAAATACAAGAGGAACATAATATATATAGGAGGAAATACAAGAGGAACATAATATATATATAGGAGGAAATACAAGAGGAGCATAATATATATAGGAGGAAATACAAGACGAACATTATATATAGGAGGAAATACAAGAGGAACATAATATATATAGGAGGAAATACAAGAGGAGCATAATATATATAGGAGGAAATACAAGAGGAACATAATATATATAGGAGGCAATACAAGATGAGCATAATATATATAGGAGGAAATACAAGAGGAACATAATATATATAGGACGAAATACAAGAGGAACATAATATATATATAGGAGGAAATACAAGAGGAACATAATATATATAGGAGGAAATACAAGAGAAACATAATATATATAGGAGGAAATACAAGAGGAACATAATATATATATAGGAGGAAATACAAGAGGAACATAATATATATAGGAGGAAATACAAGAGGAACATAATATATATAGGAGGAAATACAAGAGGAACATAATATATATAGGAGGAAATACAAGAGGAGCATAATATACATAGGAGGAAATACAAGAGGAACATAATATACATAGGAGGAAATACAAGAGGAACATAATATATATAGGAGGAAATAGAAGAGGAACATTATATATAGGAGGAAATACAAGAGGAACGTAATATATATAGGAGGAAATACAAGAGGAACATTATATATAGGAGGAAATACAAGAGGAACATAATATATATAGGAGGAAATACAAGAGGAACATAATATATATAGGAGGAAATACAAGAGGAACATAATATATATAGGAGGAAATACAAGAGGAACATAATATATATAGGAGGAAATACAAGAGGAATGTAATATGTATATAGGAGGAAATACAAGAGGAACATAATATATATAGGAGGAAATACAAGAGGAACATAATATATATAGGAGGCAATACAAGAGGAACATAATATATATAGGAGGAAATACAAGAGGAACATAATATATATAGGAGGCAATACAAGAGGAACATAATATATATAGGAGGAAATACAATAGGAACATAATATATATAGGAGGAAATACAAGAGGAATGTAATATATATATAGGAGGAAATACAAGAGGAACATAATATATATAGGAGGAAATACAAGAGGAGCATAATATATATAGGAGGAAATACAAGAGGAACATAATATATATATAGGAGGAAATACAAGAGGAGCATAATATATATAGGAGGAAATACAAGAGGAAGATTATATATAGGAGGAAATACAAGAGGAACATAATATATATAGGAGGAAATACAAGAGGAGCATAATATATATAGGAGGAAATACAAGAGGAACATAATATATATAGGAGGAAATACAAGAGGAGCATAATATATATAGGAGGAAATACAAGAGGAACATAATATATATATATATAGGACGAAATACAAGAGGAACATAATATATATAGGAGGAAATACAAGAGGAACATAATATACATAGGAGGAAATACAAGAGGAACATAATATATATAGGAGGAAATACAAGAGGAGCATAATATATATAGGAGGAAATACAAGAGGAACATAATATATATAGGAGGAAATACAAGAGGAGCATAATATATATAGGAGGAAATACAAGAGGAACATAATATATATAGGAGGCAATACAAGATGAGCATAATATATATAGGAGGAAATACAAGAGGAACATAATATATATAGGACGAAATACAAGAGGAACATAATATATATATAGGAGGAAATACAAGAGGAACATAATATATATAGGAGGAAATACAAGAGAAACATAATATATATAGGAGGAAATACAAGAGGAACATAATATATATATAGGAGGAAATACAAGAGGAACATAATATATATAGGAGGAAATACAAGAGGAACATAATATATATATAGGAGGAAATACAAGAGGAACATAATATATATAGGAGGCAATACAAGAGGAACATAATATATATAGGAGGAAATACAAGAGGAACATAATATATATAGGACGAAATACAAGAGGAACATAATATATATATAGGAGGCAATACAAGAGGAACATAATATATATAGGAGGCAATACAAGAGGAACATAATATATATATAGGAGGAAATACAAGAGGAACATAATATATATAGGAGGAAATACAAGAGGAACATAATATATATAGGAGGAAATACAAGAGGAGCATAATATATATAGGAGGAAATACAAGAGAAACATAATATATATAGGAGGAAATACAAGAGGAACATAATATATATAGGAGGAAATACAAGAGGAACATAATATATATAGGAGGAAATACAAGAGGAGCATAATATACATAGGAGGAAATACAAGAGGAACATAATATACATAGGAGGAAATACAAGAGGAACATAATATATATAGGAGGAAATAGAAGAGGAACATTATATATAGGAGGAAATACAAGAGGAACGTAATATATATAGGAGGAAATACAAGAGGAACATTATATATAGGAGGAAATACAAGAGGAACATAATATATATAGGAGGAAATACAAGAGGAACATAATATATATAGGAGGAAATACAAGAGGAACATAATATATATAGGAGGAAATACAAGAGGAACATAATATATATAGGAGGAAATACAAGAGGAACATAATATATATATAGGAGGAAATACAAGAGGAACATAATATATATAGGAGGAAATACAAGAGGAACATAATATATATATAGGAGGAAATACAAGAGGAACATAATATATATAGGAGGCAATACAAGAGGAACATAATATATATAGGAGGAAATACAAGAGGAACATAATATATATAGGACGAAATACAAGAGGAACATAATATATATATAGGAGGCAATACAAGAGGAACATAATATATATAGGAGGCAATACAAGAGGAACATAATATATATATAGGAGGAAATACAAGAGGAACATAATATATATAGGAGGAAATACAAGAGGAACATAATATATATAGGAGGAAATACAAGAGGAGCATAATATATATAGGAGGAAATACAAGAGAAACATAATATATATAGGAGGAAATACAAGAGGAACATAATATATATAGGAGGAAATACAAGAGGAACATAATATATATAGGAGGAAATACAAGAGGAGCATAATATACATAGGAGGAAATACAAGAGGAACATAATATACATAGGAGGAAATACAAGAGGAACATAATATATATAGGAGGAAATAGAAGAGGAACATTATATATAGGAGGAAATACAAGAGGAACGTAATATATATAGGAGGAAATACAAGAGGAACATTATATATAGGAGGAAATACAAGAGGAACATAATATATATAGGAGGAAATACAAGAGGAACATAATATATATAGGAGGAAATACAAGAGGAACATAATATATATAGGAGGAAATACAAGAGGAACATAATATATATTGGAGGAAATACAAGAGGAATGTAATATATATATAGGAGGAAATACAAGAGGAACATAATATATATAGGAGGAAATACAAGAGGAGCATAATATATATAGGAGGAAATACAAGAGGAACATAATATATATAGAGGAGGCAATACAAGAGGAACATAATATATATAGGAGGAAATACAAGAGGAACATAATATATATAGGAGGAAATACAAGAGGAATGTAATATATATAGGAGGAAATACAAGAGGAATGTAATATATATATAGGAGGAAATACAAGAGGAGCATAATATATATAGGAGGAAATACAAGAGGAATGTAATATATATATAGGAGGAAATACAAGAGGAACATAATATATATGGGAGGAAATACAAGAGGAGCATAATATATATATAGGAGGAAATACAAGAGGAACATAATATATATATAAGAGGAAATACAAGAGGAACATAATATATATATAAGAGGAAATACAAGAGGAACATAATATATATAGGAGGAAATACAAGAGGAGCATAATATATATAGGAGGAAATACAAGAGGAACATAATATATATAGGACGAAATACAAGAGGAACATAATATATATATAGGAGGAAATACAAGAGGAACATAATATACATAGGAGGAAATACAAGAGGAACATAATATATATAGGAGGAAATACAAGAGGAGCATAATATATATAGGAGGAAATACAAGAGGAACATAATATATATAGGAGGCAATACAAGAGGAACATAATATATATATAGGAGGAAATACAAGAGGAACATAATATATATAGGAGGAAATACAAGAGGAACATAATATATATAGGAGGAAATACAAGAGGAACATAATATATATATAGGAGGAAATACAAGAGGAACATAATATATATAGGAGGAAATACAAGAGGATCATAATATATATAGGAGGAAATACAAGAGGAACATAATATATATAGGAGGAAATACAAGAGGAATGTAATATATATATAGGAGGAAATACAAGAGGAGCATAATATATATAGGAGGAAATACAAGAGGAACCATATATATAGGAGGAAATACAAGAGAAACATAATATATATATAGGAGGAAATACAAGAGAAACATAATATATATATAGGAGGAAATACAAGAGGAGCATAATATATATAGGAGGAAATACAAGAGGAACATTATATATAGGAGGAAATACAAGAGGAACATAATATATATAGGAGGAAATACAAGAGGAGCATAATATATATAGGAGGAAATACAAGAGGAACATAATATATATAGGACGAAATACAAGAGGAACATAATATATATAGGAGGAAATACAAGAGGAACATAATATACATAGGAGGAAATACAAGAGGAACATAATATATATAGGAGGAAATACAAGAGGAGCATAATATATATAGGAGGAAATACAAGAGGAACATAATATATATAGGAGGAAATACAAGAGGAGCATAATATATATAGGAGGAAATACAAGAGGACCATAATATATATAGGAGGCAATACAAGAGGAGCATAATATATATAGGAGGAAATACAAGAGGAACATAATATATATAGGACGAAATACAAGTGGAACATAATATATATATAGGAGGAAATACAAGAGGAACATAATATATATAGGAGGAAATACAAGAGAAACATAATATATATAGGAGGAAATACAAGAGGAACATAATATATATAGGAGGCAATACAAGAGGAACATTATATATATAGGAGGCAATACAAGAGGAACATAATATATATAGGAGGCAATACAAGAGGAACATAATATATATAGAAGGAAATACAAGAGGAACATAATATATATAGGAGGAAATACAAGAGAAACATAATATATATAGGAGGAAATACAATAGAAACATAATATATATATAGGAGGAAATACAAGAGGAACATTATATATAGGAGGAAATACAAGAGGAACATAATATATATAGGAGGCAATACAAGAGGAACATAATATATATAGGAGGAAATACAAGAGGAACATAATATATATAGGGGAAATGCAAGAGGAATGTAATATATATAGGAGGAAATACAAGAGAAACATAATATATATATAGGAGGAAATACAAGAGGAGCATAATATACATAGGAGGAAATACAAGAGGAACATAATATATATAGGAGGAAATACAAGAGGAAAATAATATACATAGGAGGAAATACAAGAGGAACATTATATATAGGAGGAAATACAAGAGGAACATAATATATATAGGAGGCAATACAAGAGGAATGTAATATATATAGGGGAAATACAAGAGGAACATAATATATATAGGAGGAAATACAAGAGAAACATAATATATATAGGAGGAAATACAAGAGGAGCATAATATATATAGGAGGAAATACAAGAGGAACATAATATATATAGGAGGCAATACAAGAGGAACATAATATATATAGGAGGAAATACAAGAGGAACATAATATATATAGGAGGCAATACAAGAGGAACATAATATATATAGGAGGAAATACAAGAGGAACATAATATACATAGGAGGAAATACAAGAGGAACATTATATATAAGAGGAAATACAAGAGGAACATAATATATATAGGAGGATATACAAGAGGAACACAATATATATAGGAGGAAATACAAGAGGAACATAATACATATAGGAGGAAATACAAGAGGAACATAATATATATAGGAGGAAATACAAGAGGAACATAATATATATAGGAGGAAATACAAGAGGAACATAATATATATAGGAGGAAATACAAGAGGAACATAATATATATAGGGGAAATACAAGAGGAACGTAATATATAGGGGAAATACAAGAGGAACGTAATATATACAATAGAAACATTATATATATATATATATATATATATATATATATATATATATATATATATATATATATATATAAATATATATATACAATCACATAATGTGAATGGCCTGAACTCCATATTTACAGGGGAGATGATGCGGGAAGAGATCTATAAAAGTAAATGTGATGTAGCTTTTATATAGGAAAGTAATTTATTATTAAGAGATCATTTTAGGTTTTCTTCCCATCAGATTCCACATCTTTTTCTTACAAAGCCAGAATAATAATAGGAATTAGAGATTCAGTTCTCTTTGAGGACCTGGAATATATCTCGGGTAGAAGTAGAAGATAACTACAGTGTAAGCTTAAGGACCACACACAGTGCACATATATGAAGTTGATGTATATATATATATATATATATATATATATATATATACAGTGGGGCAAAAAAAGTATTTAGTCAGGCACCAATAGTGCAAGTTCCACCACTTAAAAAGATGAGAGGCGTCTGTAATTTACATCATAGGTAGACCTCAACTATGAGAGACAAAATGAGAAAACAAATCCAGAAAATCACATTGTCTGATTTTGTAAGAATTTATTTGCAAATTATGGTGGAAAATAAGTATTTGGTCAGTAACAAAATGTCATCTCAATACTTTGTTATATCTCCTTTGTTGGCAATGACAGAGGTCAAACGTTTTCTGTAAGTCTTCACAAGGTTGGCACACACTGTTGTTGGTATGTTGGCCCATTCCTCCATGCAGATCTCCTCTAGAGCAGTGATGTTTTGGGGCTGTCGCTTGGCAACACGGACTTTCAACTCCCTCCAAAGGTTTTCTATAGGGTTGAGATCTGGAGACTGGCTAGGCCACTCCAGGACCTTGAAATGCTTCTTACAAAGCCACTTCTTTGTTGCCCTGGTGGTGTGCTTTGGATCATTGTCATGTTGAAAGACCAAGCCACGTTTCATCTTCAATGCCCTTGCTGATGGAAGGAGGTTTGCACTCAAAATCTCACGATACATGGCCCCATTCATTCTTTCATGTACCCGGATCAGTCGTCCTGGCCCCTTTGCAGAGAAACAGCCCCAAAGCATGATGTTTCCACCCCCATGCTTTACAGTAGGTATGGTGTTTGATGGATGCAACTCAGTATTCTTTTTCCTCCAAACACGAAATGTTGTGTTTCTACCAAACAGTTCCAGTTTGGTTTCATCAGACCATAGGACATTCTCCCAATACTCTTCTGGATCATCCAAATGCTCTCTAGCAAACTTCAGACGGGCCCGGACATGTACTGGCTTAAGCAGTGGGACACGTCTGGCACTGCAGGATCTGAGTCCCTGGCGGCGTAGTGTGTTACTGATGGTACGCTTTGTTACATTGGTCCCAGCTCTCTGCAGTTCATTCACTAGGTCCCCCCGCTTGGTTCTTGGATTTTTGCTCACCGTTCTTGTGATCATTTTGACCCCACCGGGTGAGATTTTGCGTGGAGCCCCAGATTGAGGGAGATTACCAGTGGTCTTGTATGTCTTCCATTTTCTAATTATTGCTCCCACAGTTGATTTCTTCAATCCAAGCTGGTTGCCTATTGCAGATTCAGTCTTCCCAGCTTGGTGCAGGGCTACAATTTTGTTTCTGGTGTCCTTTGACAGCTCTTTGGTCTTCACCATAGTGGAGTTTGGAGTCTGACTGTTTGAGGGTGTGCACAGGTGTCTTTTTATACTGATAACAAGTTTAAACAGGTGCCATTACTACAGGTAATGAGTGGAGGAAAGAGGAGACTCTTAAAGAAGAAGTTACAGGTCTGTGAGAGCTAGAAATCTTGATTGTTTGTAGGTGACCAAATACTTATTTTCCACCATAATTTGCAAATAAATTCTTACAAAATCAGACAATGTGATTTTCTGGATTTGTTTTCTCATTTTGTCTCTCATAGTTGAGGTCTACCTATGATGTAAATTACAGACGCCTCTCATCTTTTTAAGTGGTGGAACTTGCACTATTGGTGACTGACTAAATACTTTTTTGCCCCACTTTATATATGTTAATGTCTATCTGTCTGTTCTTTATGTGCAAGTGGACTGATCCTCACCAAATTTGACACACAGGTACATCAGATGTCCAGGAAGCTTTAGATTTTAGGTCTCAGCTCTCTAGTACATACCGTTCCTGAGATACAGAAGCTTGCAGGCGCTCAGTGTCCACATGCACACAGCTTTACTCCAGGTTTCCATAACAACCCAGTCATTTTTATTCACTGCTGCAGGTCAGCTTATATGCAGGACAAGATAGATGTATATAGAGCACCACATATACCTTGATAGATATATAGAGCACCATATGCACAATATTTCTATTCTTCTGTATACTTCTATTCTAATGTATTATTATTATTAATATTACTATGAAATAACTCAGTAAATATAGTCATTGCCTTTACCATGACAGATTATTTACTACCATTATATTAGGGAATTTCCTGTTGAGCAATTTCCCAGTAGTTGATGCTGGAACCTGGGAGGTAGGGGAATTACAAAGACAGTTAGTCCTAATGCTGAACCCACTCCCAGTACCTTCCTACTTGCCTCAACTATCCTAGGTGGTAGAGAACAACTGGGTGACAGTCTCTTCCTATAATACAAGTGAATACACAAAACACAGATAGGACAAACAAACAGGAACATGCAGTTGAGAGAGCCAAGGGTCAAAACCAGTTGAGCAGCAAAGTACAGAATCAGAATCCATAAGAGTAGTCACAGGGAATAGCCAAGGTCAGAAATATATATAATCAGAAAGCAGTATAAAGCCGGCATACACAGAGAAGCAAATAGCAAGAAATAGCAAGCATGAAAGAGAGGACCAATTGAGCCTAGGGAATTGATTGGCAAGGAGGAATGTCAATCAAATGAATACTAACTTTAACTCTTTAGAGACTAGAGAGCTAATAGCAGTGGCTGGACTGACACACATCAACGAATACCCAGCTGTGCTAAAAAAAAGCAGGAGCACAGGATCACAAATGGACACACCTACTGTGCCGTATCATGAAACCGGATGGTGCTGAGGTCCAAATGGGCAAGGATGTTATAGTACCCCCCCCCCCCCCTTTTACGAGGGACCTCCGGAACCTCACCAGAGAGACAAAGTTTTGAGGGGTTGTGACGATGGAACAGGCAAACATGAAGGCCTTTGTCACAGACTCATGTTCGCTCCTCAGGGCCATAGCCTTTCTAGTGTACAACAGAATTCTACACTAAACGAGTATCCAATATTTTCTCCACCTCGTATTCCAATTCCCCCTGAAAAACAACAGGCGCTGGTGGGCCAGGTAAGCACTTTTTATTTGCCTTACGTTTCCGATACTTTTGGACTTTAAGATTTGAGGGACATTCCCAACCTTTAGAAGCCAGGACTGTCTCCTCACTGACACAATCTAAGCTGTGCAAAGCAATACAATGGGATGAGTACTGATCTTCTCATTGTACCAACTTTATATGGTGGTTTAACAAGGGGAGCCCCAAAATAATATCAGAAGATAGATGCTCCATTACAAAAAAGCTTATGACCTCAGAATGTGCAGAGTCTACTTGCAAAGAGATTAAAGAGATCTTGAATCTTTCTCTTGGCCAGTTGGAAAAAATTAGCTCCAGAAACCATCAGAGGATTATCCAGTGGCAAAAGTTCAATGCCTAAAGCTCAGATATATGAAAATTGAACAAAATTTGCTGTAGACCCAGTGTCCTCTAGGGCCTGGCCAGAAACAGATCTTTCCCCAGACGACAGAGACACAGATAATAACATTTTATTGCGATTTTTAGAAAATACCTGGTTGCCTGAGTGCTTCTTCAAGCTAGCACTCAGGCACTGAAGTTTTTCCGCCAGGGTGCAGGGTTTGATAGAGCAGTCTTGGATGAGATGACCCGGTTTACCACAGTACAGACAGAGGTTGTTCCGGAGACAATGTTCTTGTCTAGTCTTGGTGTCCACAGCTCTTAGTAAGATGGGCTCATCACCAGGGGTGAAAGGGGGAAGAGTAGATCTTTCAGGAGGGAGAGAGGAAGAGACAGAAAACAGAGGGACCAGGCCCTACTCTCTCTTTAAGATTTTATGGGAGTCTGCGATCAATATGGTTGGCCAAAGTCATGGCTTTTTCCAGAGTAGAAGGATCTGGGTGACCAACCAAGACCTCCTTAACATGATCACACAGGCCTTGTTTAAAGTGAATCTAAAAGAAGATTCACACCAACCTGCTGTTACACCACACTTGTGGAACTCTGAGCAATACTCTTCGGCAGAGCGTTTGCCCTGATGAATAGTGAGGAGTTGAGATTCTGCAAGCCCAGTGTGGTCTAGCTCAGCACAGATAGAGCCCAGGAACTTAAAATAATTTTCTAAGTCTGACCACTCTTCTGTCCCAGGAGGCAGTCTAACCCTTTCCTTGTAGAGGACATATCTATATGTCTTACAAGAGTACCGCTTTTCTAGCCGAGGACGTATCTAATATGTCCTTACTAATAATGCCGATAACTCAGGATTGGTTAGAGGCTATGAAGATGAATTTGGATTTATTTTCAAGATGAGAATCTCATCTTCATGATAGCCCTTACAAATCCGGAGGGATTCACTGTTAAAAACTATTCGGCATTGAGATCCCATTGCAAATCTCAATTCCTGACAGATTTTTTAACAGTGATTCGCTCCAAAGCTGTAAGGGCTACCTAATGAAGATCTCATCTTGAAAATGAATCCAAAATCATCTTCATAGCCCAAACCAATCCTGAGATATGGGGCTCTAAATTGTTCTCCCCTCTCCTGTCTTAGGTAGCATCTTAAGAGCTGCGGTAGGAGGAAAGAGGGGGGAGGAGAGGAACTGCAGACTGTACAGAAATGGTAGCATGGCCTTCTGTTGATGTTATCCCCTCTCCTATCAGATAGCATACTATACTTTTGGTCTCTGATTGTCACATAGAGAGATAATGGAATACCCCTCTGATCCTTAATAGAGGGCTATTCTTCTGTAATACCCCTCTGAGCCTTATTAGAGGGGTATTATTATGTAATACCTCTCTGAACATAACCAGGAAGTTGATCGGTGCTGTTACCCAGACATTTACCATTGTCCACGTTGCAGCACCAAAAGATTTGGACCAAACGCTTACACAACACAAGTCATCAATAAAGTTTACATTTCATCCAATTCCGGTCCTGTCCATACCTGATATTTCTAGAGTAAAATACGTCTCTAGCTATATCTGTTACACGCTAAAATAATAGCAATAATGATTATCACTAGAGATGAACATATAGATTGCTACAATTTTTATAGCGGGATAGAAAGTAATATTTTTATGTAAATCCTATTTAATTTACATGCACAAAATTGGTTGGCAAATTTCTGCGATTTTGGCGTTTCTTTAACACCCGCACTTGTAAATATAAATATATACGTGTGGTATGTATGAACTCCTCAGGTATTGCAGTTTCTTGGAAAGTGCATTATGTTTGCAGAAAGGATTGTTTGAGCCGGCACTTTAGTGGCAAATTTGAATTTTTGTGCACTTTTTCTTGTAATCTCTGTTTGCTGCAAAATTACATGAAAGTGGTTGTATATATGAAATATTAAGTTTTTTTTTGTTTTTTTTTATAAACAGTATGCTGTGCAATCTCAAAAAAGTTATGAATACTCTTGCAAACCACTGTATAAGATAGTGATTGTATCTACTGGAGATACAGAGATGTCTCAGTGGTCTACTGAGGACACTGTGGTGGAAATGTCTAGTCAGACACGGCGTTCATGAGACAGTAACAACAGTAAAAGGAAATGTACATAGAAATACAAGAGAAGTGATAAACCACTGAACGCTCTGAGAGTTTCTTCTGTTACTGTGTATGAAGCTTTATATAGTGATATAATGGGGAATGAGGAAGGAGGTTTTTGTACGGCTCTGTATCACTGTGCGATAGGTTCATATCTACCCTGCCTACAGTAATAATCTGCTACATCGTCTTCTGTCACTGGTTGGATTTTAAGAAAGAATGAAGTTCCAGATCCAGATCCAGTGAACCTCTCTGGGATTCCAGAATATCGAGTGCTGGCATAATAGATGAGAGGTTTTGGAGGCTGCCCGGGTTTCTGTTGGTACCAATATATGAGATCTTTGCTATCTGTACTGTGATAAGGACTCTCACTACAGTGACATGAGATGGTGGCCGTATCTCCTGGGGACACAGTTAGATCTGAAGATTGGGTCAATATGATCCGTCCACTGGAAACTTGGAGCAGAAAGAGAAGAGATAATGGTGAGAATCATTGCTAGAAATGACATGTGATCATTCTCCTCTTACTACATGTATACAGTCATGTCCTATTTCTTCTCATCTCTCCCACATAGTAGAAACCTCACTGGACATTACCTTGTATGTAAAGATACAGCACACAGAGCAGATATCTCAGGGAAACCATCTTCATTGTTCTGGGCGCTCACAGACACAGATCATTGGTTTCATGTCTTATTTATATCACATGAAATCTCCCGGGAATAGTCTGAGAGATGATGTAACAGGAAATATGTAAATCCTCCAGATGACATGACATGTAGATGACACTGCTCCAGTCCTAGTCACAGATTTCCCTTCTTCTCTCTATATAAAGCGTCTTCTCCTCGCTGTCACATTCTAGAAACTAGGAAATGTTCAGCACTTAATACAATGAGTAGAGATTTCTCCTCCTCCCTGACTGTTCCCATTGCCAGTTCATTAATTGTGATATACAATCTGAAACATATGTAACGTCCCGGTTGGCACAATGTAACCTTCATCAGACACGGATTGTACAGTGGAAATAATGCCAGGAGTAAGGCCTGATAGGCCATGGGAGGAAGACATCTGCTCCATCTGTGATATCTGTCATTCTGAGGTATACAGGTGATATTGTATGTGCTGTGAGAAGGTGACAGGCAGAGTGCTGGAATCATTTTATATCAGCCCCAGGTTTCTGACATACGTGTGGTCCAGGGCGGGTCTTGAATAGGCCTCAGCCCCAGGTGTGGGTCATAGGTTTGTTACTGGTCCATACAAGGCTGAAGAGCCTGAAAGTCAGTGCAGATCCAGGGAGTGAGAGGAGGCGTCTGGGTCTGTCCTGTTACTCTGAGTCCGGTGAGACTATATTGTGCTTTTTTGGTTGTTCGTGTTGCTTTTAGTAAGCCACATGTACAGTTAGCTTATTAGTACTGTTTAGTTAGTAGCTCAGACAAGCAGGATTTTGTTTCTTACTGTTTTGCCTGAGGTTAAGGCTGTATTTTATTTTGCTCATTTTTTGTGCCTCACATAAAGGTTTATTTGTTTTGCAGTTTTTTTTTTCTTAAATAAACCAGTTTTCTGCAAGATTTGCATCCCGGTCTCTGACTGGTTGGGTTTACACCATTGCTGATACTGAGCTACCTCTCCCACAATAGCTGGAGAAAAGATGGAAGTTATGGTATGGGCACCGTAACTCCTAGCCCTCTGAGAATATAAATCTAAACTGGACGCACCTACTGAACAAACATACAAAACACAATCTGTCAGATTATAATCCTGCTATGTATCTGTGTTGTAGTAAAAGATATGTACATAAGCCGCATGTATAGCAATAATATTATATCAAGAAAAAAGAGAATCATCCGTGGCGACCAAATATAGAACGTAACGCTATGCAGCAGGTACGCAATATCCAAGGTTGTTGCTAGCGAGCTTCCCCACAGGGCTTTACATACACCTAATATGTGTGGCTGCCCAAGAAATAAGAGTCTCATCCCCGTCCCTAGTGATTCAGCACCGGACAGCTCCAAGGATTGACTAACAGGGTAAAACCCAAACTGACAAGAATGGAGCAATGTTACCAATAGTCCGACCATTTTCTGTACACAGCTCCTCTGCAGATCTATGTGTCTACTTCATATGCTTTTCTTCCCTATACCTCAGGTAAAGTACTGTTGTACCAATCCATAACTGCATAATGTAGTCCTATAAAGACTGATGCTTCAAAAAATGAAACATAACATCAATTTAGCGCATATATATATATATATATATATATATATATATATATATATATATATATATATTATAGATATAATATAAAAAGTGCCCTGTTGTATATTCAGAAAATCTAATTACATAGCATCTAATATAATAATTCATGTTATTACATCACTACATAGGTGTATCGCTCGTATATATCTACAAAATAGATGACACAATGCAAACATGACAAGTTCATGTAATAATAAATGTAGTGCACTTATAATATGTACTAATAATGATACAAAGCTCAGTGGTCCAGAGAACTGGTGTGCACACAAGCATAGTGAACAGGTGTGATCCTAGCCTCTCTGCTGCCTGAGGCGGACTATAGAAAGACACCCCTCCCCAAAAAATATAAAAAAAATTATCCATTCTGGTCCGATCTTAGACTCCGCCTCCTCACAGACGAGCCTCCGGCAGAACCAGCGTCGATTGGCTGAATGCTGTAGTCTGTATGGC
This sequence comes from Leptodactylus fuscus, assembly GCF_031893055.1. Taxonomy (NCBI): domain Eukaryota; kingdom Metazoa; phylum Chordata; class Amphibia; order Anura; family Leptodactylidae; genus Leptodactylus; species Leptodactylus fuscus. Next base: position 106,020 of record NW_027440398.1, read on the forward strand.
ATTCGGCCAATCAACGCTGGTCAATGCATTCCTATGGGAAAATGTCAGCTCCTGCATATCGCAAGCTGACAGGGATTCCAACGTAATACAGTGACTTGGGCATGTTAGATGCCCCCAGACATGCTTCCCCTGCTGTCCCAGTTGCATTTCAGGGTGTTGGCATCATTTCCTGGGGTGTCATAGTGGACTTGGTGTCTCTCCTGAGTCGAATAGTGGGATCCCGCTAAATGAGTATTTATTCCCCATAGACTATAATGGGGTTCGATCGAACAGTTGAGTATTGAGCGACTACTCGAATCGAACTTCGAACATTTCACTGTTCGCTCATCTCTAACTAAAACATAACTACAAAATAGAGAAAATAATAAGAAAAAAAAGAAAATATATATTTAACCACTTCACGATTGGGCCAATTTTTTCTCGTTCAGGATTAGACAATTTATTTTTTTTGTTTAGTTTTTTGTACGTGCAGTTTTGAGGGCTATGCGTTTTTAGTTCACATTTATATAATTTTTACATCTTTCTTTGATTTATATTTTTTTAATAATTGAGAAAATGTAACTAGAAAAAGAGAAGTAAATCTATTCAGGTTTCATTTTATTTCACTACAACACTACTTAAAAATAAATAATTTTTTATTTTTATTTTTTTTATAAAGTTGACATAATAGTTTTTGGTGGATAGATCTGGAGCCTGTTATGTAGATAAAGGACATTACTTATTTTTATTTTACATTATTATTATTATTATTATTATTATTATTATTATTTTTATTATTTTGTATTTTTATTTATATACAGTGAAACCTCTTTGAGCAGAAATAATCCCCTTATATAGACATGTTTAATGCTAATTCAGGCTGTAAATATCTCTGTAATCCGGCCTCCGAGCATACACTGCGGAGATAATCTGACCCAACAGCTCCTGCAGTCCCCATACACTGGTGAGTCACATGACCACTGGGGGGCGCTGTATCATGGCAGCCTCTATAGAAACTTCCTATCCCTGTTCTCAGTCTTTCTAGTTCTGGATCTTTTATTCTGAGGACAATAATCATTGATTAATCCCATAAAATCCCATGTTAGACTATAATGTCACTACAAGTGTTAGGAGATATTGGAAGGGAAGATCTTGGTTCTCACAATCTTTGAGCGCCATCCGCTGGTCAATCATTGTCTAGCAGCAGTGGAAATACTAAATTCCTTATAAAGTCTTTCCATCATAGAAGTCTCCGATCTCTTCATGTAGTAAAGGACATGGAGACTTTCTTACTATTTTCTAAGTGTCTCTTTTATGATGTATTGGAACAATAAAATGTGTTTCTCCAGACCTGAATCCATGATAAGATGTCACTACAGTCTACCTGTCACCGAGGCATCAAACGTCCGGAGAAGAAGGGTGAAATCTCTGCGCTCCATCCAGTAGTTACATAGCTGTATACTCCCCTCCTAGAGCCCTGGATAATGGGGACACCTATGGACTGGCCCCTTATAGATCTGTAGGGGGGTGTAAGGGGTACATTGTGCCCATCCAGTCACCTCTCCTCATACACAAATATCTCACCACTCAGCTCTTTTCATGTCTTCTCTGTGTTTGTCGCTGAGACCAGCTTTAGTTTTATGGCCATCAATGAGGTGACATCACCAGATGAGATGTGATGTGTCTTATCCTAATGGACTTGTTCTTCTCAGATTTGTGCTCAGAGATTGATGTCACTTTATTCTCAGATTTATTCATGTTACTGGATATTCTGAATATCTGAATTCTATGGGATTTGTTCCCATTCTAGGTGAGGAGGAGAAGTAAAGAAATCATTCAGCAGCCGATCAGTGAGGAAGAATTACAGGGGCAGATGTGATATGTCCGTCCCAGGAGGAACCTTGTCTACCAGGGCTTCATGATAGTTCACCAAGTAACATCACATAATCCATGACAGACCCATGAGCCTTATAGCTCCTCTTACACTATACCTGTAACTTCTCTGCCTATTCAGGTCACTACGCCACCCTCTGGTCGCATGTGGCGGTGCAGGAGGCGTGTGCAGTTTAGTTCCTTGCTTAGAGTTTTTGGTTGCACTGTGTGAACACGGCTCTAGTTCTTTAATTGAATTTGCACCATACCCGTCTTCTGCCCTTGTCTGCCTCAGTCCATGAAGTAGTTAATTTGGTCTTGCCCTGTGATTGACAGCCGGCCTTCCTGTCAGGTCCAGGGCGGGTTCCTCCTCCCCTATTTAGTCTTGGCTCACATTCACACTGGTGCCTGTTATTGCCTCGTGCTTGCTGGCTTTCTGTTGCTGTTTTGTTACTTGTATTCTTAATCCTGACCTTGGCTTTTCCTATTGACTATTCTTTTGGACTTCGATTTGGCACTGCATTGCTCGATTGTTACCGAACCCTGGCTAGCTGACCTCCCTTTGTTGTTGTTTGTCTTGTCTGTGTTTTGTTTGTCACATATATAGGAAGGGATCGTCTCCAAGTTGCCGCCTATTACATAGGATAGGGCCTGGCAAGAGGAAGGGACAGTGGGGGAAATATGGTCTGAAGTTTGTCTCTTAAGGGAACATATAGCGCACCCCACATAATGTAGGTTGCAAACATTACAAGAAATTTTGTAAACAACATATTTACTTTTACAATTCAGAAACTTTCAGATTCTGTGTATTTCTGAGCCAATAGTATTGGTGAATTCTGTAGATTTCCCTCCATATTGACACATCTGACATCTGGGAGCTTCACATTAGAAATAACCCTTGACATCTAGCCTTGTGTTCTGTGCGATTTGTGTATTATCCTGGAATAGACTCGGTGATAGAACTGAACCTTATGGTTTCCTCGTCTCAATACGAACTGGAAGACATATAAAACATACAATGATAAATAGAAAGAATAAGCAATGAATTAATGTGCATTCTCCTTTAAATACAACATTTTCACATAAGTGTGATTGTGATGTTTGATAGCATGAGGTTGCATTGATATCGTTATGCAATATTCACAATGCTGCATTAGCTCTATGAACTCCTGGCACACTGTGCCCTTATTAAAGATGGTGGATAAAAATTATTCAGCATGCTCAATGGGGATTTCCCTAAGGTGACAGAGAGTGCTCTTAACAAAGATGGAGAATAGGGATTATTGAGCATGCTCAGTAAGAGTTACCCATAGTTGGGAGGGTAAGTATACTGAATTGCACCAGCAGGGGCAGTGAATGAAAGTCAAGGTGGAATCGCCCTTAGTAACCAAAGGTAAGTACAACAAGTAAGGAGAAAAAAAGATATATATGTAATTATTATGAACCATGGATGAATTAGTGTATGTTTAAGCTGAATATAGTTTTATATCAGGGTAATACTAGCAAGAATAGACAAAAATAAAGTTATTAAAAATATGCCAAATCTGTTTTCAAATTAAGTCCTGCAGGATATCCAGTATTTAGAGAAAAAATCCAGTATTTAGAGAAAAAATCCAGTATTTAGAGAAAAAATCCAGTGTGCCTCCCTCTTGTACAGTTTGTGTTACCAGTTACCCCCGGGAGGGGGTCTGGCAGCAGCTTCTATGGCATGAAATTGGAAGAAGTTAGTGTTCCCACCATGTACATCAAAAAAATGTTTGGATACTCCAGATCTACGTACAGCACCTGGATTGATGTTCAGCAATTCTTGTTTTCAAGGGTCTAGACCAGGGGTAGGGAACGTACGGCTCTCCAGCTGTTGCAAAACTACAACTCCCAGCATGCATACTTGCTCTGCTGTTCTTGGAAGTGAATGGAGCATGATGGGAGTTGTAGTTTCACAGCAGCTGGAGAGCCGAAGGTTCCCTACCCCTGGTCTAGACGTATATCTATATCACTGGACATGGGTTCACCAAAATTTTCTTTAAACACACTCAAGGGTGCCCTCTAAATTAAAACGTAACTTTTAATGGTTTGTACTAAAATTAAGACGTCAGAACTTGTGTTACAAGGTGCAGAGTAGTGATTTAAAATGACACAAACTATCACCGAAAGTGATTACTCAGTGCTCGTTCACATCTGCGCCCGGTCTCCGTTCATACAGGTTTCTGTTTCCTGCACAAAACAGAGCAGAGCTGGAGACGGAAAGCTGCAGGATTCTTTCATTTCAATGGGTTTGAAACCGTTTTTTTTAAACCGGACACAGAGTCGGACATGTAGTACTCCGTGTCCGGTTAAAAAAAAAACGGTTTTGTGGTGGAGAGCATAAAACGTTCACCGGCGCTCACGGCCGGACTCGGTCTGACAGCTTTCCTTCTTCTGCATGCATTTCCCCTCATTCACTTCGATGCAAATGTGTGACGGGCAAAAAAAGCCTTAAAGGGGTTGTCCCATCACAAGGATCCTATCTATACTGCTTGTTAATGTGGATGTAAGACTTTTCCTAAATACACTGCTCCGGCAAAACTGCTTTGTTTGTCCACTATATCACTTTATTCAATTCTTTGTGGCCACAGCCATGACTTATCTGCTCAAAAGTCAAGTGATGTATCTGCTGCTCTCAGGGGGGAGGGAGGAGGGGCTAAGTGCATGGGAGCGAGCCTGTGTTTCTAGCTATTCCTGTGTCTGCACCACGTGACCAAGGTCCTGCACTCAGATAGAGGAGAGGAGCTGCTTTTATTTCTTCTGTTCTCCCAGTTATCAGGCTAGCTAATTCAATTCTGTTCATTATGGCAGAGACAGGCAGTCTCTGTATGTAACACAGAATGGAGTTGCTGCTGCCTGTACTTCATAGTCCAATATGGGTGGGCACACGAATTTGGGGGCGGAGCTAAACGGCAGGTTGCATGTGAAACCCCGCCCCCCAAATGATGCAAGAAACCAGGAAGAAAGAAGATTTTACAGGAGTGAAGACTGGTGAGTATGTGAGGTGGGAATACCCCTTTAAAATGGACAATTATGTTGAATAATCATGAGAATCATGAGAATAATATTGTACAAGGAGGTTTTATGATAAAGCACATCTGGGATCGCACTGCCATTACTTCTGCTTCCTGGATTTGTCTTTAAGAGATGTATATGAATAGTTTATATAGAATATTCCTCGAGGAATAAGATCATCATTGTAAAGGAGTTAGAGTTGTGTGAGAGCAGACAACAATACAAGTAACACAAGTAACATTCTAACCAGCTATAAAGTGAGCAAGTAACGGTTCAAGAGAAAATGGTCAAGTAATAATAATAATAATAATAATAATAAGTTAGGCAGGTAAGTAAAGAAAAACAGTTCTAAACAATGCTATGAATAGACTTGCAATATTAGAGCAAATAACAGATGGTACTAATATCAGGAAGGGAGAGTCCACGAAGTAAACTGTCACTCAGTGCGTGTGGGTCGTGCAGGGCCTGCTCACCAAGAAGAGCCAGAGGCTAACGAGGCTACGAAATAGAAGATATGTCGTAGTGGCCACAACTATAAGCTTATCACTAATAGAGATGAGCGAACACTAAAATGTTCGAGGTTCGAAATTCGATTCGAACAGCCGCTCAATGTTCGTGTGTTCGAATGGGTTTCGAACCCCATTATAGTCTATGGGGAACAGATACTCGTTAAGGGGGAAACCCAAATCCGTGTCTGGAGGGTCACCAAGTCCACTATGACACCCCAGGAAATGATGCCAACACCTCTGGAATGACACTGGGACAGCAGGGGAAGCATGTCTGGGGGCATCTAACACACCAAAGACCCTCTATTACCCCAACATCACAGCCTAACAACTACACACTTTACACACTCAATACCACATCTCTGACAGTAGGAAAACACCTTGAAACATGTGTATTTGGCACTTGCAGTGAGGAGAGCTTGTCACCAGCAGTGAATTTGGCCCTTGTAGTAAGTTGAGGTTGGCACCAACATTTGTTTTGAAAATCAGGGTGGATTGAGCCTCTAACCAGCAGAGTTTGGGCAAATTCATGGTGGAGGGAGCCTCTAAACACCCCAGTTTGGGCAAATTCATGGTGGAGGGAGCCTCTAAAAACCCCAGTTTGGACCAATTCATGGTGGAGGGAGCCTCTAACCAGCCCAGTGTGGGCAAATTCATGGTGGAGGGAGCCTCTAAAAAACCCAGTTTGGACCAATTCATGGTGGAGGGAGCCTCTAACCAGCCCAGTTTGGGCAAATTCATGGTGGAGGGAGCCTCTAACCAGCCCAGTTTGGGCAAATTCATGGTGGAGGGAGCCTCTAAAAAACCCAGTTTGGACCAATTCATGGTGGAGGGAGCCTCTAACCAGCCCAGTTTGGGCAAATTCATGGTGGAGGGAGCCTCTAACCAGCCCAGTTTGGACCAATTAATGGTGGAGGGAGCCTCTAACCAGCCCAGTTTGGACCAATTAATGGTGGAGGGAGCCTCTAACCAGCCCAGTTTGGACCAATTAATGGTGGAGGGAGCCTCTAACCAGCCCAGTTTGGACCAATTAATGGTGGAGGGAGCCTCTAACCACCCCAGTTTGGACCAATTCATGGTGGAGGGAGCCTCTAAACAGCCAAGTTTGGACCAATTCATGGTGAGGGAGCCTCTAAAAACCCCAGTTTGGACCAATTCATGGTGGAGGGAGCCTCTAACCAGCCCAGTTTGGGCAAATTCATGGTGGAGGGAGCCTCTAAACAGCCCAGTTTGGGCAAATTCATGGTGGAGGGAGCCTCTAACCA